>NW_003852416.1:1303776-1362418 GCF_000181295.1 Otolemur garnettii
AAAAAAAATAAATAAAAAAATAAAACAAGTATAAATTATGTAACTCTTGTTATGGGCTGTAAAAATATATACTGTAATATAATGAAGTCAGAACAATTCATCCTTACTCAGAGGCTGGTTTGCAAATATAGGAGAAATTATGATACCTGACCATTATCATCACAGATTACTAGGATTGTTATTTCGTGGCTAGCTTTGTATTCTTCAAGTGTTTTAAAGTAAACTTTTTATTGAAGTAGACCATACATATAGAAAAGTGGATAAATCCTTAAGTATATAGTTTGGTCACCTTCTACAAAATAAAGACACTCATATAACCAGCACGGCCACAACTAGTACCCAGATCAAGGAATCATGATAACAATCTCCTAGAACTCCCCCTTATCCTCTTCCCGGGCAGACTCTCCAAAAGCCAATTGCTATGACCTCTATCGCCATCCGTTAATTGTGCTTGCTTTGGAACTTTCAAAAATTGGATTCATAAAATATGTGTTCTTTGGAGTATAGCTTCATCCTGGTGGTGAAATGTATTCATGCAGTGGAGTCTAGTGCTGGCTTCTCACTGAAGTCCAGTGTTCCATTTTGGAGCACAGTGTTCTATACATGCCAATTAAATATATATTTTTCATATTTGTATCTATAGCCAAGTTAGTTCATTATTTTATTTAAGTCTCCTATGCTTTTATTAGTTTTTTGAGGGGGGTTAAGGGTGGAGAGTAGAAGGACAATCTGACTGTTCTGTTTGGTTCTGAGGAAGATATGATAGAATCTCAGTTCCGATCTGTCAGATTCTACTATGCCTGTGAATTTGAGTATTTCTTGCTTTAGGCCTCCTGATTTTTGCTTTACATATTCTAAAGCTATTATTAAATGCTTATAGACTTAGAATTATTATGCTTTAGTTTTGAATGGATACTTTTATCATGATTAAATATCCCTCTTTAATAATGTTTCATATTTTTTTATTGTTGGGGAATCATTGAGGGCACAAGAAACCAGGTTTAATGATGTTTTTTAATGTAAAGTCTATCTTGTCAGACATTAGTTAGTATACATATATTTAAGGTATGTCTTATGTGTGTTTGTGTATCTGAAGGGCTATATATAACACATATATGGAAAATATTAGTATTTTCATGAAACTATGTAGACTAGACCATCTATTTGATGTGATTATCGATCCATTTGGATTTTTATTTCTCTTCATTTCTATCATGTATTTTGTGTTTTGCCCACCTACTTAAAGTGTTTTTTAAAAAGTTTTAAAAACTCATGCCATGTTTTCTTCTCTTTTACATTCTTTCCTTTTGGTGGTTAATATAGATCCATACATCTTTGACTGATTAGAGTCTAATTTAAATGAGTACTTTCCCTCCTTCAGTCAATGCGAAGGTTCTAGAACGTTTGTAAACTCTATTCTCACCCTTCCTCTTTTTACTGTTGGTATGCATTTTTAATTGCACATATGCATTAATTTCCCCAAGGTAGGATAATGTTTTTGTGGTAGTTATTTACGTTTACCCACATAGTGACCCTTCCCATGTGTCCCATTGCTTCTTGCATTACTGGGTTTCCATCTGGGGTCATTTTTCTTCTGCCGAAAAACAAAAGACAAAAACAGGTCTCTGTAGCAGTTCCTTTAATGAAGATTTCTGAGTGGTCAGTTCTCTTAATTTTTGTTATCCTAGAAATGTCTTTGTTTTACTTTCAGTTTTATTTTTAATTTTATATGTTTTTAATGGAGGTATAACGTACATAAACACAGTTCACAAATCTTAAGTTTATTGCTTGATTCAGTTTTATATATGGACACACCTGTTTAACCACCACCCAGGTCAAAATATAGAACATTTCCAGTATCCCAGCAGACTTTTTTGATGTCCCTCCAAATCTGCTTCCCCAGAGGTGATTGGGCCCTCTGACCTGTAGGTTCATAGTCAGGCTAGTTTAGGGTGACCAGACGTCCCACTTTTGGCTGGATGGTACCCGCTTTTGAACAATTTGTCCCGTGTCCCACTGCGTTTTTAAAAAGTCCCAATTTTTGGAAAGAATGCACGAACGGGCAGGAGAACAGGAAGGGAATATATGGTTTTTGGCTGCCATGTGGCTATTTCGCCAGAATATGAGTTTTATATTATTTTTGTTAATTTTATAATGTTAAACTGTAATAATAACAAACAATTGTTGAGAAGTGATTATCAAGAACTGCTTATCAAAGTTTGCATTGTTGTCAGGCCCTGCCCTGCCCCACATCCCCCCACCCCCCCCATGTTGTCCCAATTTACCAATGTTAAAATCTGGTCACCCTAGGCTAGTTTGACCTATTTAAAAAATGTTCATACAGGCCTGGCGCCTGTAGCTGAGTGGGTAGGGCGCCGGCCACATATACCAGGGCTGGTAGGTTCAGCCCTGGCCTACTAAACAACAATGACAACAACAACAACAACAACAAAATAGCCCAGCATTGTAGGGAGCACCTGTAGTCCCTGCTACCTGGGAGGCTGAGGCAAGAGAAAATCTCTTAAGCCCAAGGGTTTGAGTTTGAGCACTCTACTGAGGATGACATAGTAAGAGTCTATCTCAAAAACTAAAAAAAATAAAAAATAAAAAAATGTTAATACAAATGAAGTGATATATTAGAGATTCTTTTGTTTCTCCCATCTTTTGCTTAACTTTGTGTCTGTGAGAGTCACCTGGGCTGTTGTATACAGCAGTAATTTTCTATTTTTATTGCTATGTAGGATTCTGAGGTCTATAAAATCACCACAATGCATCTGTTTTACTGCAGATGGTCATTTGGTTCATGTGCAGTTTTGGCTTTTGTCAGTATTCTTGCCTATGTCATTTGAGGACATGTACAATTCTTTAGTGTCTAGGCCTGGCCTGGAAATGAAAGTGCTGGGTCATTGGACACATGTCTCGTTAGCCCTGGGAGACCCCCCAGGCGAGAGTCCTTCATGGCAGCACCCTGTATGCTCTCACCGTACATCTTCTGCAGCCTGGGAATTGTTAGTCCTTGCCATTCTAGCCATTCTGGTGGGAACAGATGGTATCTCGTCATGGCTTTGATTGTCAAGATTATCTCTAAGCCTTCAATTGATGTTAATTTGCATTTCAGTATAAATTTAGAATCTGTTTGTTTCCACAAAAATACTTACTAGTGTTCATTGAGGATGGCATTAAATCTATGGCTTATTTGGAAGAAAGTTGACATCTTAACTATATAAAGTTAAGACCTTAATAATCTATTTATTGAGGTCTTGTTTAATTTCTCTTAGCAATGCTTTATCGTTTTCATGGTAGAGTTCTTGCTTATCTTCTACCTGATTTAAGCATTCATTGCTTTTGTAACTATTAAAATAATATATAAATACTTAAAATTTTATTTTCTAATTCCTTAACTTTTACTTTAGAAAGGTATTTTTACTACGTAAGAAATTTTAGTTTCTGACTTTTTAATTTTTTTAAACACAGAAGATTTCATCCCATTTGTTTCAGCTTCCCTAGTTTTCCTAGGAAGTCAGCCATCTATCTTATTGGTGGTTTTTCCTTTTTCCCCTGAAAGACAATTCTTTTACCCCCCATTTGCATCAACATTTTCTTATAGTTTCAATTATTTTACTGTCGTGTGCTGAGATGTGATTTTTCTTTGTATCTAGGCTCCTTGGGCTCATAGTGCTACTTGAATCTGTGCCTTGATGACATTGTTCAGTTGGGAAAATTCCTAGCCATTATCTCAGCCAAATACTGGTTCTGACCTATTTCCTTTCTCCTCTTCTGGGACACCAGTTGCATGTATTTTAAGCCTTTTCATCATGTCCCTTCTTTGATACTATTTTCTGTATTTTCTAATCCTCTCTGTTAAACTCTTCAATCTTGACCATTTTCATTGGTATCTTGAAGAACTCTAATCCTCTCTTCTGCTCTGTCTACTCTTCTGTGAAAGACATCTATTAGGGCTTAGTTTCACCTTTTTATTTTTTCTGGACTTTCCACTTTTAGAACATATTGAACACATTAATTACGGTTATTTAAACTCTGTGTCTGATAGTTCTAATATCTGAGCCAGCTATAGTTTTGCTTTCATTGTGGACATTTTTGTCTTGGTGTATTTCTTGGGTATAATTAGATAATGTTTAATTGTATGCCAGGTACCTCTGTAGGAATTGTTCAGAAGCTGTGCATTCTGTTCTTTCTCCAGGGAGAGTGTACCCTGTTCTTGGGCAAGCAGTGGAGGACCAGATTACTTCAGTCTAATTAGGGACTAATCCTCCTCCAGATTCCTCCCATTTCTAGAATATCATTCTCTGGGCTTGCACACGAATGCCTGGAGTGTTTCCTAGAGTCCCTGCTCTTTGTGGATCCAAAGCTCACTGTTTTACCTTCTCATCACTTTGAAATAGTACAATATTATATTCTGCTCTTAAACCCCTTACTGTTGGCTTCTTAGCTTATTTTCCTGCGCAACTTAACCAGGAAGTACCTTTAGGGGAAATTGTTGCATTTTGGGCTCCCTCATCTGTACCTTGCTTCTCTGTGGGATCTTGCCTCCCAAACCCTGTCAGCCTTGATAAGCCTGAACTCCACGATCTGTCTCCCTGACTTGTGAGATTGCCCACACTCTGCTGTCTTCTCTAATTCTTAGTGGTCTCTTCCCTCTTTGCTTCTCAGGCTTTTCTGCCTGCTAAAACCTGGCAAATTCTTATGGTGGGTTTGTCTCAGTGAATTTCTCCCTTCTCTAAGACATGACTTCTCAGATCCTCACTGCCTTGGCTGTTCTCTAATGTTTTTAAACATGCGGTTTTTGTATTTTTTTCTAACATTTCTAGTGCTCAGTACATCCTGCTGAGACCTGCTACAAACTATTCCATCAGAGCTAGAAACTTCTACCATCTTTAAATTTTAATACACGCACTACAGCCTCCAGCCAACCCAGAATAAAAGAAATAAAGCAGCAATATATGACTGCCTTCTTATACTTTTCTGTCTGTTGTGATGCGTAATACCGTCTGAACTGTATTAATGTAAAACAGCCTGTAGTGCAGGTTCGGGTCTTAAATTGCTTTGAGATAGAAAAAGGAAGACAGGAATGCCAAACTTAACTATTTGGGAGAAAGTCCCTCCGCATCTGGGAATGCTGGCATTACTACAAGGAGGTTACTACTTATTGGAAGGGTTATAGCACTATGGCATGTGCAAATGTGGTCTAGGCACTGGTGTAATTTCTAGACTGAAGCAAGGACCATTGCTTGAAGTCAGCAGCATCCTTCTTCTGCACCATGACTTTCTCAGAGGCTCAGGAGGTCCATAGCTGCCAACCATTTCTGCAGTTATTAAAACGAGAAGCTCCATTTTAAACTGACAGCTTTTTAAAAGCTGTCAAACAAGGGCCAGAAAGATAGAAGCTGTATCTATCTCATTCAGAGGGCATCTTTAGAAAATGCTCACTTCAGATTTATCAGAGGAAGAAAGTGCCATTTTCCCACCTCTCATTCTTTTGATAAATATTATATACTAACTATGTGTGTTCAGGTGCTCCGGGGATGCATAAGGAATCTAAAACATTATCCACAGCAACTCAATACTCTAGGGATCAGCCAAGACTTAGCTCGCTAGTCAAGGCAGTCACATGTCAAGGGTGAAAATAATTATTACAGGGAATAAGTGCTGTGAAAATTTGCCGAGGGGGAGATCTGTGAAATGTAGAGAGACCTGGGAGGGCTTCCTGCAGGGGGGATGTTCCTGGGGGAAGCATCTGGGTACCAGCACAGCTCAGAGCCACTGCTTCTGGGGTCAGGGTGGGGGGAATGGTCCTTCCTCTGCTTCATAGTTTTCACTGGCTCTTTTTTTTTTTTAAATGAGAATCTTGTTTTATTTTACCATAAAACCATATACACTCAAAACATCATAATAAATAACATAAAAGTGAGAAAACATTGATGCTAAGAATGTTTTACATGTGAATATATTACATATTTAATGTACATTTAAGAACCTATGAACAACTTTTATGTGTTTTCTATTTGTGCGGTTTAGAATGTAATGATTTCCAAGAATAGCATGCCACCTTTCTCGTTATTTTCTTCTCCTCCTTTTTACTTCCACACACCAGTTTGTTTCTTACTTATACAGAGAAATAGCAAATCAAGTTGCCCAGCCAAGCAAATAACCAACAGAGCAAATAGACAACCTACAGCATGGGAGAAAATATTTGCATTCTGTATGTCTAATGAAGGGCTCCTAGCCAGATCTATGAAGAACTCAAGCAAATTAGTAAGACAAAATGAAGCAACCCTGTCAGAAAGAGAGCAAAAGACATAGACAGAAGTTTTTCAAAAGAAGGTAGACAACAGGCCAACAAAGATACAAAAAATTGTTCACTCATCATCAGAGAAGTGCAGATTAAAACCACAATAAAATATCACCTTATTCCTGTTAGAATGGCTTTTATTAAAAAGTCCAAGATAATAGATGCTGGCACGGATGCAGAGAGAGAGGACACTTGTGTACTGTTGGTGGGGCTGCAAATTAGTACAACCTCTGTGGAAAACACTCTGGTGGTATCTGAAAGAACTAAAAGTAGACCTACCATTTGATTCACCAATCCCACTACTGGGTATTAGCCTAAAGGAAAAGAAGTCACTTTATCAAAAAGATACCAGCCCTCGACTGTTTATTGCAGCATAATTCATAATGGCAAAGATGTGAATTCAGCCTAAGTGCCCATCAGTTCATGAGTGGATTAACAAAATGTGGTATAGGTATGCCATGGGATAGTACACAGCCTCGAAGAAAGATGGTTTCATGCCTTATGCAGTAATTTGCATGGAACTGGCAACCATTCTCCTAAGTGAAATATCGAAAGAATGGAAAAACAAACACCGCATATATTCACTATTAAATTGAAAAAGTAACCCAAGAGCAGGCGTGTGTTCCCAAGGGAGTAAAACTTCATGGAAATCAAGCAGGGGGAAGGTGAGGGGTGGGGATGAGAGAAAGCCTACCTAATGGGTACCACGAACACGATCTGCATGGTGGCCACACCTAGAACCATGACTCAAATATTACAAAAGTGAACTATGTAACTAAAAATATTTGTACCTCTGTAATACTTTGAAATTGAAAAAAAAAATTTCCAAAAAAGGGATGCATAGCTCTTCCCAAACTACATCCTAATGCAAATATAAGGTGGTTTTCGTGATTCTTGTGCTTTCAAATCTGTAGATCATCTGCATCCTCATGCATATTAACATTGCTGTGCCCACTGGCTCTTTCCTGCCCTTTGATTCTGTGCTCTGAGCAGTGGCACGTGCCACTTTAGCATTCTGTGGTTTATCCCTAGACAAGTCCATCTTCGGTGTGAATGGGTGTCAGGGGACATCTTCTTGGGGTTTCTTTTCCCTTGGATCAAGCATCATTGCCTCCAGAAGGAGCACTCCCCTGCACAAGTGTCCTGCACGGCACCTCCCTTCTCCCTGGGAGTCAGCAGTTGTCAGAGGGTGAATGAGAGGCAGAGGCAATAGGAGAGAGAGTTGCAGTCCAAGTTGCACAGGTGCCACTGCTCGGAGTTTTGAGAAACCTTCAACGAATTAGGGGCATCAAGAAAGAATCCTTTTTAATCATTTTCTCCCTTTTTCTTATTGGCTCTGTGAATTTTTCCAGAAGGCAATGGCTAGAACTTTATAGACACCAAATGATATGTTATGTGAGAGAAATGAAAGATAATTGATTCAGAATATTAATTCATTTCTTCTTTGTATGTTAGTAAAGATGGTTTCCTTCCCCCCTTGTCTGTGGAATCCAAAAGGGGTTCATTATTTAAGCCTGGTGTTAACTTATTGAGCCACTTGGACACAGAAATAGGTTGAGGGTCTAGCAAGGAGGCATCCTGGGTACAAAGGAGAACAGGACAGGGGAGGCAGCCTTGGGGGCCCACATGGAAGGTGGTGACCAGGCAGAACAGGACAGGGAGGCAGCCTTGGGGGCCACATGGAAGGTGGTGACCAGGCAGAACAGCACGGAGGAGGCAGCCTTGGGGGCCACATGGAAGGTGGTGACCAGGCAGAACAGGACAGGGGAGGCAGCCTTGGGGGCCCACATGGAAGGTGGTGACCAGGCAGAACAGCACGGGGGAGGCAGCCTTGGGGGCCACATGGAAGGTGGTGACCAGGAAGGACTCCTCCCTGCAGACCTTGTTCTCCAAGATCTAGAGCAGTGGTTCTCAACCTTCGTAATGCTGCAGCCCTTTAATACAGTTCCTGTGGGTTGTGCCCCACAGGTTGAGAACCACTGATCTAGAGCATTACTAGGCACTGAGCAAGTATTCTTGTTATTCAGGTGAACTGACACCTGGAATCAAATTGCATTCTTGCACCTGATGGTCCTGTGATCTGGCTTCAGTGCCTCACCTGCCTGAGAGCACATTCTCTTGGCCTTATTTCCTACACTGGAGAGCCATTAGGATGTGCGCTTAAACTCTAAGAAAACTCTCAAATCCATCCTCATCTCCACCTCCTGTAAGTTTTGGGAGTCTCCCACGGAGCCTTTGGGGACATGATGGGGAAGCTGACTAGAGTTGAAAGGGACTCCCAGAGAGTTGGCGTTAGTGTGTCGACCCCTCCTCGGGGATGTCTCCACAGTGTGCACCCAGTTCAGACTTCAGCCCTTGCCTTCGCTTGGTTCAAAAGTTTAACTAATGTTTGGAAGAGGACGTTCATGGCATCTGTAGACAAGGGGTGTGCAAACTTATTCTGTAAAAGGCCACAGAGTAAATAGTTTAGGTTTTGGAGGCTGCATGGTCAGGTGCATTCTCGACTCCATTGATGTACTTCAGAAGCAGCCGTTGATAATACACAAACAAATGCGTGTGGCTGTGTTCCAACTCTATTTTTGAACATTCAAATTTGACTGTCATATCATTTTCACTGATCATGAAAAATTACTCTTCATGCAAGTTTTCCCCCTAACCATTTATTTATTTTTTCTTATTTATTTTTAAAGCCTACGGTACCTGGTACTCCCAGGGGCTCTCCTATCCGAGTACTAACCATGTCCCGTCCTTCTTAGCTTTTGCTCTCAGGAGAAGTCTGGTACATTCTCCCCAATCACTTAAAATGTAAAAGTCATTCTTAGCTCTTGGAATATGAAATAAAGAAGGTAGTGGGGTAGACTTGGCCTGCAGGGTATATTCTGATGGCCTCTTGGACGCTTGGGGGATTCCTGTTTCATACAGTTCATGATGGATTCAAGAGCCCCAAGAATCTTGAGCAACTGAAATAAGGAACTAATTCTAATAAAATAAAGTGTGATGGGACTCATGTTGTCATTCAGCAGATGTTCATTGAGCATCTACTGAGTGTTAAGCATTATTCTTGTCACCGACGCAGTAATAAACCAAGTAGCCAAGGTCCTGCCCCTGGGAGCTTCTGTTATTTTGTATCCAGGAGACAACTTGGCATCACAGGTCAGCCTGAGCCTCTCACAGCTAAACATCTCTTGCCTTTGGAAATTTAGACAATGTTCTATTCTTGGGGTCAGCACCAAACCCACAAACACAGGACAAGGGTCCTGTCTTATTTGAGGTTTCAGTTCTTTCCATATGAGTTCCTGGTATGTCACAGCTGAATCAAAGATAACGAGATCTGAAGCTATGTTAATGGACATAAAGTGTTTGAAACCAAGGATGTGATCTTCTGTTTCTTATCTGGACTGGTTAAACCCTACCTTGAATATTGATCTAGAAAATGTGTGATTCTTTTGTCAGCAGCTATTTATTGAGGGCTTATTTTGTGTTAGATAGAAGATTTGGAGACAGTTTCTCAGGAATACTGTAGCAACAGAGGCTTGGCTATTATCAAAGACTCTGGCTTTATTTATGATGCTACAACACAGGTGGGAGAAAAATGTATCTAAGTCATGCCGGTAAGACAAAGGCTGAGATGAGGGCAAGTTGTGTCCTTCCACCTGACTATCTCAGGACTATTCTTGGCAACAGAATATTGAACAGGACATGTCTTGGGTTGACCAATTTTGGCATTTCCTGTTTTCTGACGAGGACCTTCTAGCAGTAGAGTAGGCCCTAAAATTATCTGCCACTGGAATAATTTATTATTTGGGACTTTCTCATTACCATTCAGTAATAGACAATAATGTTCATAATCATGACCTTGAAACGTTAAAAATATTATCAGAGGATAGTGTTTAATATCATCTTGATAGTAAATACAAATACTGTGCTTCAATTGTCTAAAGTAGTCCAATGAATGTAACACATATAACTCCTTATTAACCAGCATGTTTAATTACCAAGTATCCATTAAGTCTCCAACCAGCTCAGGTAACAGATTACCATTCTTTTATGGCTATAGAAAGGAGTTACTGGCAAGTGAGTAAATAAGCCATCTCTTGCCCTGAAAGATCTGAGATACAAAATTTTCACCCCATGGATCTTCTGAGGGGAATGGTGACATGTGAGGGACTCTGAATATTAGCCAACTGAAACCCCAACATACTTCATCAGTTCTAAGATACATGGATACAGGTAACTTTTCCATCTCAATATCTTTGAAGTCATGTACATCTTACAATCAATGGTGTCTTCCTTCCTTCCTTCCTTCCTTCTTTCCTTCCTCTCTCTCTCTCTCTCTTTTTCTTTCTTTCAAAAGTACATCTTTCAGTTAATATCATTCTACCTTTGCTAAAATACGATCTTTCAAATAAACCATTCTGCTCTTAGTGAGAGTAACTTGGAGTGGCTTCTCAGGGGGATTGGATTGATGGCCATAATCTCCATTACTCTCTTCACAAAGCTACCCCAAGTTAAAAAAAATCATATTCCTTAACATGAAAAGTTGATGCTTCCTCAGGGTTATGTAAAATATGAATAAAGGCGTCTTTGTTTTGATTTACTAGTAGCAAGAATGCTAACTAAAAGAGAACAGTACATTTGCTGTGCAGATGTGACTTTAAGGAAAGTTTCTGTCCCCATTCAAGCCAGACTGCTGACCCAATGATTCTCCTGTATTAGAAATCGATGGTGCCACCCCACAGGAGAGGTCATTTTATTTTGGATACATCTCTGCAGTTCTGAATGAAACAGCCTCTAAATCCCTTTTTCTTGGTCAGCACATTTCCTTGCAAGGCATACAAAAGGGCTAGATGCAAGTAATATTTTTATTTTAGATCAAGGTTATTTTTTGAACACTTGCTAACTCATGGACTCACTGGATGTGAGTTCCCAGTTATTCTTTTCATCTAAATCAAGACCAGAAGGCGTACTGACTTGTCGGTAAAAGGATTATTCTGCACTTGGTCTGGAGGTGAGGGAGACCCTATTCCCTGAGTTACATCTCTGGGAGTGCGCGGTGAGATCGGTGTGACTGGGATTTAAATGCTTTCGACACATTTGCCTTCTGTTTTTCATTCTTGGTAGCTCCTTTCAGAGTTCAAAGACTCTCTTTCAGGGCTATAGAAACTTGGTGATATATGACTGTCTCTAAGTTTGTCCTACTTTCTGCTTTTAACAGTAATCAAACCTCATTCTTCAATTTAATTTGGCTCTAGACAGCTTCGAGTCTGATGCTAAGGGATTTCTTGTGATGTCAGGGAGGTCTAACCTTGTGTTTCTTAATGTTCACAGTGGGGGAATAAAGTCGACAAGCTTTTACGGAATAGATCGTTTTCTTTGTCTTTCTCTTTATTTTTGAGGTTATGTTACACAATTTCATAACCATCTGCTTTGTTTTCTGCATCTTTGGTCAAAAGCTTTGTGTGAAAATAGAGAGTAAATGAGACACTCAGGGGAAGGTCTGTGTAACCACAGAGCCTGCAACCTTCTATGACTTTGCTATGTAGCGTTTCAATGTCTAGTCTGGCAAAAACGGCAAAATCTATAATTTTAACACTTGAGTCTGTCAGTTCTTTCAGCTCCAGTTTGTTATTAGGCAGCTCTGCACAATTACAAGTACAGCAAAAAAAAAAAAAAAAAAAAATACGGAATGAATTCAAATGGAGACACTAGCCTTGGTTCTGATAGAGTGAAACATAGCAGGTGGCACAAATATTTAGTTAATATTTCTAAGAGATTTTAGGAAGCTCTGATTTTTTTTCTTCCAATACCCAGAGAGGGGCCACTGTGAACTCTTCTAAAAGTTGGCATGGTTACCCTAGTCTGAGAATATCTCCAAACTGCAGAGCAGATAGAAATCAGCTTGGAAAACTTGGCTTTTTCATCATTGAAGACCCTATTCATGGACGTGGAATCTACTCCCCTTCAGACTTTTTGCCCAGGAAAACACGTCTGCTTTACTGGAAACAGAAATGTTCTTTTTAGTCAGCAGAGAATCATGTCCCCTTTCTGAGCCTCCCTTTCCCTCTCACACCCCTCTGCCTATCCCCTCTCTCTTATTTGGCAATTAGGAATATAATAAAAAAGATCAATTTATCCCAAGAACAATTTCTCCCACGATAATAGTGGGAGAAAAAGTTCATCAGTAGTTTATTAACTTTTTATTTAATACTTGGTCTTAAAGTCGTCATTTTCTTCTCATAAAAGTAATAGTGATTGTAGAAATGGCTAAAAAAAAAAACCCAAAGTATAGTGAGGAATATAAATATTATCCAATTTCCCACTCCCCAAATGCTGAAGTTTTGGTGTACTGTTTCCAACTGGTATTTTTTTCTTTAAGGAAAAAATTACTTTTTGATTATTGGAAATTAATTTGTAATATTGTGCTCTGAACAATATTTTTTGTAATTTTGTTCTCTGAACATTTCACTTAACACAGTTTTGCCTTTCCTTACGCTATTAAAATCATTCATAAATGTAAGTTTTGATGGCTGCGTGCTATTCCACAATGTGGTGCCCATATTTATTTTCTCAACCATTATACTACTGTTGACTATTTAGGGTGAATCCAATTTCTATTTCAGTTTGTAAGTTACTGTCCAATGTTTACCTCTGGGATTAAATGATTATCAGCTAGCCAGGCATTGTGGTGAGCACCTGTAGTCCCAGCTACTTGGGAGGCTGAGGCAAGAGAATCACTTAAGCCCAAGAGTTTGAGGTTGCTGAGAGCTGTGATGCCATGGTACTCTACTGAGGGTGACATACTGAGACTCAATTTTGAAAAAAACGAAAACAGAAACAAATAAATGATTATCAGCATTTTATCTTTGTATATTTTCATAATAAAGGAGCCAGTAAACTTTTCAATAAATATGCAGGTAGCAAATATTTCAAGCTTTTCAGATTATGTGGTTTCTTACAACTATTCAGCTCTTCCCTTGAAGAGGCCAATCAGCCATAGGTCAATGAATGAACACGACTGAGTTTCAATAAAACTTTATTTACTAAGATATAATTTGACCCTCAGGCTATAGTTTGCCAGCTCCTGTCAATAGTGCATGCAATTTGATAATTATAGGCCTCAAAACTTTTTTAAGAATTAGGTAATTATTTATAAATTAATTGCATTCTTCTGTTGCACTGAGCCCTTTATAATTAATAGGTCCAAACAGAATAGGCTCACTGGCTGTCATTTATAGCCAACCCCAAAGATAGAGGATGGTTCCAAGCCTGTGGCTCTCACAGTGGGGTCAGATGGGCTGTGTCCCAGACTGTAAAGCCCTGGGGAAGTCTTCAGCTGGCCTTGAGCAACTATTACTGCTGTACTGTTTACCCACATGTCAACTCTGTTTACCAAGAATGATTGTAAAGGCCTCACCCATGCTTGTACCCACGTCTGCCAGACTATCAACTGGCTCCAGATTCCAACCAGCCAGCTAACAAGCCAGCAAAGCCAGGAGAAGGAGAAATGCAGTGAAACGAGTTGGACGGTGTTCAGAGAACTAAGGCCTCCAGGCCTCAGTGGCAGGTCCCACCTCCCCAAACCCAGTTCATTTGAAAGTTTGAAGTAAAACAAGTAGTCTGGGAGAGTCACTGAACCTCTGCTTTTTTGATCATTCCCCACCCCTTTGTAGCTACTGTGCAGTTCACCTCAAAGGGAGAGGACCTTGGCATGTTGTGAAGCAGTGCCAAGAATACCTGCATGCAGGTGCACACACACAAAACTGTGGGTGCATTTTCTCACTCTAGGAATAATGGAAAAGCAGTTCAAGAAGGATGGTGTCCCTGTATTTTCACAGGTACGAGAAGTGCAGATAGTTGGCTTTAAAATCCCCCATCAGCCTGCTATATTCCAAGACAGGAGGAAGGCTTTGGGGTGACTGTGCTCCCAGCTAGGGTAGTGTAAAAGGTTTCCTGAAACACCAGGGCACAGTGGCTGGACACGTACTGCCATTAAACCAATCATAATATTGAATAAAAAGCCAGCCAGACTGGGCGTTTATATTGTAATCTGAGATATGATTTTTTTTTTTTCTAGCTTGTATCAGGTTGTCTCAAGTTCTCTGGCTGTGAACTTCAACTTATTTATAATTTATTGCTCATGAGGAAGAGCTAATTTAGGCTTACTGTATTTTGACTTAAAGCTGATATTTGAGGGAGCAGCAGAGTCATGGCCCACCCACTCTCGGGGCTGTCAACCATAGGTTTGCTGCTTTATCAAAATTTTAGAGGGGAGAAGACAAATGCTGGTAGAAAAATGTTAACTTAATAATATGGATGGAGATCAGATTTCCCTCTTTCTGGCTGCCTCCCGCTTGGAATCCTTTTGTTGACTTCTCGAAACTTCCTGTGATTTATAGGACCCCTTTCCTGGAGGCCGAATGCCTTTTGATTAAGAAGTGAACCACAGCTCCCAAACCACAGGGCCAGCTGTTGTTTGAATTAAGCAGTAAGAACACTCACTGCTATGTGCTGCTTTGTTGTGTGAAGACACATCGCAGTGATGCCGAACCCCAGCAGGCACCCCGTTGCCTTTTGTTGTGTACTTTTGACCCACAGAGTTTTTAAAGAAGAAAGTCCTCGCGCTTCTTAATAGGTGGGTGGTGTTCTACTTTGCGTGTTCTGGATTCTTTCCCACCCTAAAATTCAGTGATTATTTAAGACCCTGGGATCCTGCCAACATCATCCCAACTACTCAGAACAGTGATTCCAAGGGAAGGATTGGGGAGGTCTCTGTCTCCCCAGGGGAGAATATCAGGGCTTGAGGTGGTTGGGGTGGTGGTAGGAAATGGCTGTGCATCGTTTGGAAAAAATCAAGCATTACCCTGTTGGTCAGATTTTTTATAGAGTTTTAATTTCAAAGAACATTAAAAGAGACCATGACATTTTCATTTGTCAAAAGGGATCATAGGTGAAGAAAGGAGGAAATGTACTTGCACGCAGAAGATGACTAGACCAAGCCCTCCAAGCAGGAAAAGATGTGTTAATATTGACTGAAGGCCTCTGCTCTCCCCCTTCCAGGTGTCTCACGTGCCTAGAATCTTCAGGACTGAAGGCCCCCCGCCCTTTGAGATAGACTGAGCAATCAGAAGGACTTAACACATGTACTTGTAGTGCCTGGGTGGGAAGCAGATGGAGGCGCCACCACCCAGGAAGGGAAGAAGGCCACCATGTTATCACTGGGTTAGAAAGCAGATCATAGCAGCCTGGGACACAGGCCAGGCAGATTTTTGATTTATAAAAATAAAACAAAATGAAAAAGGTAATAATTGAACGCAGGGGTTGGTAGACCTCAGCGTATGGGCCAACCTGGCCCACTACCAACTTCTATAAAGAAAGTTTTATTGGAACGCAGCCATGCCCATGTGTTCACATATTGTCGTCTGTGGCTGTTTTTGCACTATGATAGCACAGTGTAGTTGTTGAGACAGAGGCTGTATGATTCCCCCAAATGGAAATGTTTTCTCTCTGCGTATTTATAGGAAAATCTTGCCAATTCTTACTCCAGCATATGGGTCTTAAGGGTAAGACCCCTGGCAGTGACAGGGCAATGGATGCACTGTGCCCTGGAGCAGGTGAGGCAGAGGAAAGGAGAGTATTGTGTGTGCCTGGAGCTTGTTATTTGAGTCCTTTTGCAGGGAGTTTCTCTAGTTGTCTTTTGTGATGGTTTAGTAGCAAGGGGTGGTCATCAGGGTGACTGTGGGCAAGTTTGCCCCTTGTCTAGTTATTGTCACTTACATGTCTTTGGTCAAATGATGATGGAGTCCAGTCTGGAACTTATGCAGAACACTGTGTTTAAAATGACTGGTCAGGTGTAGCAACATATTCTCAGGTGACTCACTCATTGGTTGAGATCATCCTGTCCTATCTGAAAGCAAACAGAATGGAAGGCACTCCCGAGCAGGGGTGTCCCCTGGGCTGCTGTTCAGTGTCCCAGTCATGGTCATGAGCCATGTACATGCTCTCACCTGCTCTGCCTCCATGGCCAGACAGGAGGAGGCCAGTTCAGGGCTGTGGCAATGTGCTGTTTGTCAGTCCTACCCAGGACCATCTTAAGAGTAAGGTCCACAGAGGAAGCTGTGGTCCAGAGGGACATTGCTGTGGTTGTTAGAGACCTGGAGGGAACATGCCCTTGAGTGTTTCGGGATGACCTGAGGCAGAGCCTCCTCCTGCCTGTAGAGTTCTCAACAGCTGCCTCCAAGACATCAGCTGGTGTGGCCAGCTCCACAGATGCTCATTGCTGAGGTGGGACCCGACAGGTACTATACAATCATCAGAAGCATATTTCTTTCCCAGTTCCGCCTCCCTAATGTAGCATAACACCAGGAGAAGGAGGCCATCCTTCCTCTCTGTCCCCACAGTAGTGGGGGTGCAGTTGCTTGGAACTGCTGTGCCTGCTGGGGTGAGACAGAGGAAGCTTACAGTGGTGTCCTTCCTGACTGAGGACTTGGTCACCTGAGGAGCAGGGTGTGATCCACGTGATTCTCCTGTTCATTCCTTTTGGATTTTTCTAGGTACAATTTAGAGTGCTTCAGGGTAGAGTTAGCCAAAGGTCATTTTTTTTAATCCAAGAAAGGACTATATTGCAGAACTTCCAGACCTCAGTCTGTCAGTATTATCCACATAATCAAGGGGAAGTGATGGAAATTGGGGGCCGTTTAGAGTTCAACAATTTTGCCGATAGCAAGCCCCTCAATTGTACAGTATATAAGTTTGTTCTTTCTTTAAAGCAGAAGCTGTGTTTCCATCCACAGTGTGCGACTCATTGACACCCATTGCAAAGCTTCAGAGGCTATGTCATCATCCCTGCGGCATCATCTTGACTGCTTCCTTTATGACAAATTCTCTTTGCAGACGGGGTACTTTTGAGCCACTTTTTTCCTGCTGAAGTTAGAATTCTGGTCTAAGTCACCTATCTCACGTGGCTCCAGTACGATGTTGGAATACCCACTTTTACCTGGGACTAGTTCTCAGCCTAGTTTCTGGGCCATACTGGAAACATACCACATATAAATCAAATCCTACTCATCCTGACCATGTCCCATTCCATGCAAGTCCTGTCTGTTACTCTCCTTCCTCAGATTCTTCTGGTGTGGCTGTCCCATTCAGAGTCTTCTTGGAGAGGAATGCAAGTCCTTTGTCCTCTGCCAAGGCAGGAACTCGAGAATCCTCCCACGGGTCCAACTTCTGGAGCAATGTGGTGTAACAGGAAGTTCATGGGCTGAAAAAAATAACAACTTCTCCCTGAGATTCATTTTCTGATCTTTGGAATTTAGAAGGCATTGTACTTTTCTCGTTTGCAACATGGAGATTTGCATTCCTACCTGGCTCACTCCACAAGGCTTTGGGGATGCTAACTTTTCTTATAAGTGCCTTGCTGAGGAGCAAACGGGAGGAGAAGACAGAAAGATGTGTCGAGAACTTCACAGTGATGAGAAAGGGAGGTGGTAGCCTGAGAGCCTCAGAAAAGGACCCATAAAGGGAGATAAGCGTCAAGGGCCAGATGCTGGCGTATCTGAGTGAGATTATCATTCCTTGAATATGCGGGCAATATAGTTAAGCACAGTTGGGCAGAACAGGTAACAGGTGCTCTTTGGTGCTTTTATTGTTTTGTTATGTACGTAACACTTTTCAGCCAGAGCAAAATAAACACTTATTCTGGTTATTTAATAACAAGGAAAAGGGAACACACCAAATCAGGGGGGAAAGACAAATAGTGGGGAGCAAATGCTGTCCTTCAACAGGTGGCAGGTCCCAGGATGGGTGGGGTCCAGAGAATTAAGGTGAGGGGTTCAGCTGTATAAGGAACTTTCCAAAATTGAGGCTTAAAGCCAACAGAGCCTCCTACCTCCCATCTTGGAGGTGGTGGATGGGGGTAAAGGGGGCAGGTCTGCCTGCAGCAAGGAGTACTCAAGGATGGCAGCCCCAGCATCATGTGGGAAGGGAGAGGTCCAGTCTTTTGCGTGTGGTGGAAGAGTTCAAATGAGCTGCTGAATACAGGGGTCATAGGATACCTCCTAGTCATGGGGTTATAGTTATGGAGCAGAGCTCTCAGCTCCAGGGAGCTGGGGTGAGTCAGGACACAACAGGGTGGAGATGAGAGAAAGGCAGCCACAAAGAAGCCTGGCTGCCGCCTTGAGCCTCCGCCAGAGTTGTGACTTCCTTCTGTGGGCCAGCTACCCATGGGGCAAGGGTTGCTGGGCAGTGTCAGGGGCTGGGGCCAGCAGACCAAGAGCCCCTGGATTTCCGTGTGTTTACCTTAGGGTCTATAATTACTAGCCTGATAAAAACCTGCCTTCTTAGGGGAACATTTTTTTTTCTTTGCAAATAGTTTGGTTAATTTTTTCTTATTCTTTGATTTGGATGATTTTGAAAATAGATAGAAGAGTTATACTTGAATAGCCCAAAGCTGTTAGGCAATGGATGAGGCCCCGAGAATGACTTCTTCCTTGCACGCTGATTTGTTAAGGGCTCGATTAAATGACTTCCCATCTGCAGACACATCTCTGATTTGCATTTAGCCTTTGTACTTCCCTCTCAGAAAATTCCTTCCGAGCCTGTTACACCTGCTGTCTGAATTGTTTTAGAAGTGTTTTGCTAGAAATAAAGCACTTTTAGAAGCTCACCCTGAAAGTTTATCTTCACGGTAACCAGAAGCAGCCTACATGAGTGGGACAGACATGCACAGAGAAAAGGCGAGGCGGGTGGCTCTCTCCCATTTCACGTATGTAGAGGCCAAGGTTCAGGGAAGGCGGTGCCTCTTCCTGGTCTACAGAAGGATACTGGGAAGGTTGGAACCAGTTCTGACACTATAAAGCTTATAGTCATGGTGAAAATGTGAGCCGGGCAGGGGGCAGAGCCGAGCCCAGTGAAGGCTCACAGTCTGAGAAGGGCAGTGCCTTTGTGTTTGTAGAAATCCATATCTTCATTGACTTGAGTTCCACAGAAAGTGATAATGGAGACAACCCAGGCCCTCTGTATGATTTTTTATTAGTAACAAACAAACCCCTCTCCAGTTGCTTTTCTTTCCTGGGAGGATGGCATTTGAGGGATCAGGTAATTTAGATTAGTTCTAATTAAGTCTTGGCATAAAATCAGGGTCAGATTAAGCAGTTACTAAATTCATAGTTAAGATAGGAGACAGTTAAGGATTAGTAAGATACATACCAACTGTATGCAAAGACCAGTCTTTCACTAAAGAAATCCTAAGATAGGAGACAGTTAAGGATTAGTAAGATACATACCAACTGTATGCAAAGATCAGTCTTTCACTAAAGGTCCTTGCAGAATCACCTGGTATGTTTGCCAGAAATAATTGAAATCCCAGTTGCCATCTCAGACCTTGGGGATCTGTCTCTAGGGAGCACCCTGGGATTAATGCCATCAGGAAAGCTGAAGAAGCAGCACTTTAACCTGGACATCTGTTCCTTAAAAACATAAAACATTTCTTAAATGCTGCATGCTCAAGTCTTTGGAGCTGTGATCTTGAATTAGGACACTTCCCTGCCCTGTCTCACCCTGGTTTGTTTCTGCTTACCTCCCTGGGGCTGAGTGGACACATAGAGACTTCTCTTTGACCTTCCTTCATGTGGGCAGCTAGGTCAAGAATCTCTATGAATATCCAATATCTAGAGTTTGCCCTTTCCTTATCTCCTCCCATATGGTTGTCCAGAAGATAAGATCCTGGGGGGTGGTGGTCAATGGGGTGGGAAAGTAGGAATCTCCTCTGGGCTTCACCCTCAGCCTCCTGTCCAGGCAGTCTCCAGATTCTTGCAAAGGGAGTCTGCTGTGCATGGTGAAGAGGTCTCAGATCCTCATTCTGCCATTGCTCCTTTTATGTTTTGGGTTCTCGGTAACCCTGCAAGAAGGCAGGCTGATGAGGAACAAGAGGCATAAAAGAGATGGAGGAAGGGAGGCCCAGCGGAAAGGTGGGCTGATGGGAGGAAGATGGTAGGGAGGATGGGAAGACATTGGGTTGGGGACCAGAGAGAAAGGGGATAGGTGGAGAGGGACTCCTGGGGGGGGGGGCTGCTGATGGTGGAGGAATATAGGGAGGGTGGATGGGGGACACTGGGGAAGGGACTTATAAGCAAGAAGTCTGACATGGAGGAGGACCCATAGGAAAGGGGCAGCAAGAGGGGCAAGTGGGAACAGGGCTTATTGGAAGGGCAAGAACCATCCTTTCCAAGGCCCTAACCATAAAGCACCAAATTCTGTGAAAACATTCCCTTTAACCACTTTATTATCTTTGTATAAAAGATGATGTAAAATCTTTCAGACTTTATTACTCACATCATCTCCAAAGCCATCTCCAAGAAGGCCTATAGCACAACCCTACTGCCCTACCACACGGCCTGTCTAAACTGCCACCACTACGCTGACACCTAGTGGAGATTGCTATAATTACAAGCAAAGAACCCAAAGGAAATGAAGACTGGAGTGGTTTGTTACCTAGATGGATTGTATAGTGGTGAAGTCAGGGCTCTTAGTGTAACTGTCATTCTGGTAGTGTACACTGTACTTGACAGGCAATTTTTGATCCCTCCCATCTTCCCTCTTTTTGAGTCTCCAAAGTCCATTACAACATTTTACATGACCGTGCATACCCATCATTTAGCTCTCGCTTGTGAGAAAAGTGAAATTAAAATTAACAGCTGAATTGCACACAAATTTGTAAAAAAAAAAAAAAAAAAAAAATGAAAAAAAATTCATGAATTTTGAGCATGATACTGGGTAAGAAAATTCATCTTCCTCATCCACACATATTCCCAAATGTTTGTTTCTTTTTGTATGAATTATGTAAAGAGTAACAAACTGATCAGCATACTTTATGATGCTATTTCTTATTTCTACTTTTTGGAAGTAGATTTTGGCCTAGAGTTTAACTTCTTGAAACTCAAAGACACTGTAACAATTGTTCTCTTTCATACTTTGAATAACTAAAGGGAGCCAATAACCCTTCTTTAAAACTGTCAAATTCTTATTTAAGAATGATGACAATAAAAAATAAGAGAGCTAGACTGGTTTCCCTTTATATAAAAATCTTTTGAAATTAGTGAAAGAAGCTGAAAAATATATTTTTGATCATAGAAATAGGTGATAATTACTTGTAATATTATGCTATAATTTCAAAAAAGCTCATGTTTCCATCATAGAGAGGTGATTTGATTTCTGTTCCCTACAAACTGAATTTGGGAAATCTTGTGTTTGGAGGAAGGGTATGGTAGGGATGGAGGGAGGCTCTGGTTGATTCTTCTTGACACTGCATAATGCCCACCCAGGTAGTGTTCATTCCCTGCTCCCACCCCCCACCATCTCCCAGCAGCCATAACCCTCCTGCTGTTCCCCAGCGGCCCAGAGCTACCCTCAGTGTATGGACCCCAGGCCTGACTCTGCCTTAGAACTCACTCTTACCTCTCCTAGGTCTTAGGTCTTGGTCTTGGTCTTTGTGTTCATCACATCCCACCCCTGAAGACTTTTTCTTTCTGCCATGTGCAGGCTTAGTTTCCTGCCAGGTTCTGAAAACCTTCCCACCTGAAACCGTCTTAATTGACAGTGTGGCCCTAATATGAATTGTGGTTGTATCCAAAGATCTCCCTGATCCCTGCTCCCCTGTCACCCTTTTGTGTCTCAACCAAACAGGGAATTGGCTATTTCCCTCTTCATTCAGCACACAGGACCAGGGAGAGAGGTGGCATAGGACAGGTGCTGAGAATCTGGCCTCAGTCCTCTGGAGGTGAGGCCCTAAGGTGGCTTTGAGCAGAGGAGTGTCACGATGTGAAAGGTTGACCTGAGGAATTAAGGGCCTATCCTTAGTGTTTCCATCATCTCCTTGGGCTTCCTGCACCTGCCACTGTCCCACTTTGTGGCTGGGAGCCATTGGGCTTTGGCAGTAGGTTCAGCATACCTCAGAGCCAGTATTTGGATGAATGGGTGTATGAGGAGACAGGAGACCAAGGTTCAGTCTTGCCTGGGATCTAGTCTTCAAGAAGACACTGGCTGCCTTATTTTCCTGTTAGTTCCCAGTTCCCATGGGATGAACATCCTGTCTTTAGCCTGACATATTCTCATGAACTGATTCCCTGTCTGCTCCCACACCTTGAATTACCCCCACAGACAGATTATCTGGGACAGAGTTTGGATATGGGCTTCAGTGCACCTTCATCTGGTTATCATTTATTTCCTACAGAGACCAGTAAAAACCCAGTAGGGAGTTCAGCCCTGGGGATTATTCCAGGCTCCTTGGGAAAAGGCTGGATGAGGATGTATTATAACTAAGGGTAGAGGGATCTGAGTCCCCCATGGGTGGAGACGAAGAAATGACACTTGACATAAGGCCAAGTGGTAGTGTTAGGTTCATGACTGGAGATAAAGTTTGGGAGCATGTAACAGGTATGGGGTGGTTCATGAGGTGATATTCACTACAAGGTGGGCTGCAAAGATGAGGATACTGAGGCAGGTGTTTACTGAGTGCTCACCCTATGATGACAGAGGGCTTGCCATCTTAAAGGCTCAGTACTGGGCTGTCTGGTGTAATCACATGTGAGATTCTTCTGGTAAATGGATTCCTAAATCTATCCTCACCATTTAGCCCACAGTTAGTGGCCAGTGTAGAGTCTGTCACAAAGCAGCTACTATGGATACATTTCTAAAGATGAGGTATGATGACTTTGGGAGTTTGGTCTCATAGCATTAGACCTCGCCATTCCTATGGTCCTCAGTCAGTTAGGTGCTGCCACCCAGGCTGTGGTTCTGTTCATCACAATGATGTGAGGGCACTCCTGGCAGTTCCTGGTGGTACTTCAGGGCCCAGAGATGTTAGATGACCCTGACACAGGGTGGTCTCTCACCATGGAACATTGGCCTATAATCTACTGAACACCTACTGAGGTGGAAAACTTAGAAGTGAGTTTTGTTTTATATGTAAATACAAAGTATTTTGTGCACGGTTTGTACATACACCAACACTTCAAGGAATGTAAATAACCAAGTAAAATGAAGGACAGTAGTACTTTGTTTTGTCCAGAACTCTCCCAAGAGCATTTCTGAAAGTCATGGCACCCAGGGTTACACTGAGGATAGTGTTTCAGCCTAAATAACACCTTCCACAAGTTTGCATTTGTAGTTGTTGCATTTGGGTAATTAAGAATATACTTATAAACACACTTTCTGAGGGCTTATTTAAAAAGGTTAAATATAAAGGAAAAGTGCCATAGTTACTTCTCTTAAATCCCAATGTATTTATAATAAGTATGTTAAGCCTGGGGTTACTTGTTATACTTTGAGAGTAGATGTACCTAGTAGTTAATTCATTAATTTTTTTGGAGACAGAGTCTCATTCTGTCACCCCACCTAGAGTGCCATGGTGTCATCATAGCTCAATGCAACCTCACACTCTTCAACTCAAGCAATCCTCCTGCCTCAGCCTCTCAAGTATCTGGGACTATAGATGCCCGCTACAACTCCAGACTAATTTTTCGATTTTTAGTAGAGATGAGGTCTTGCTCTTGCTCAAGCTTAGTCTTGAACTCCTACCTGAGCTGAAGGAATCCTCCTACCTCAGCTTCCTAGAGTGCTAGGATTACAGGCATGAGACTGTACCCAGCCTAAATTATTTAACTTTTAGTTACATAGAGTTATGAAATTCATTTCAAACTAACCCTGCATTCATCATAAAGTATTTATTTGAAAAAGAGAGACTGTTAGGTCCAGGTGGGTCAGAGGCCATTTTGCTCTCTGACCCTTACATCTGCCTGGGTCGATCGGTCACCTGTGACGGCTGGGATCTGACTGTTTTACCTCTCCACTGATGAGCTGTCTACCTGAGAACTCTTGGAGATTTAGTGCCTTCAATTTGATTTAGAACATACAATTTTCTTCTGTTTTTAAAAACTAAATATTTTCCAGAGGTACACATTCCTCTGCATCTCATGACTGACTTCTTTACCACACTCCATGCTAGCATTTGACTCTTCAGCATCCTGGAATGAGAATCTCCCCCAGCCAGGTATTTGCAGATAGACTGGATGGATGTCCAGGCTCCCCTGGGTCCTTTGGAAGCTCCTGGGCTGAGAAAGTCCCCCTCAGGTTTAAGCTGAGGACCTTAACTTGATCTGCTCCACTCCTCACCAGATTTCTGCCACATCAGATGTTTCCCTAGGGTCGTGCTGTGAAAACAAGAGGCAATCTCAGCTCCTCTGATACTGGCGAATAATGGAGCCTTTGATCAGTTGAAGAATCTGTAGATTTTCTCTTGCCCAAAGCACCTTATGAAAGGCAGCCCCCCCCTCAGTACGCTACTCCCTCCACTGACCTTTGCCCTTTGACCTTATGGTCCTGTGGCAGAGTGCCACTGCATGTCCATTCTCACCCCTAGCACTCCTTGGCATTATCAAGTCTTCTTTCTCATTTATAAAAAGAAAACTAATAAATACATTAAATAATCAAAACTCTGAAAAATTATACGAGACGAAAACAGGCATCTGTGAAAGAAAATGAAAGGAAAACTTGCTTGGATTGGGTTGTCTGGATGGGCCGCTCTGAAGAGGTGATATTTACACTGAGATCCAGAGACTGAGAAGTGTCCAGACAGGCAGGAACTGGGGAGACCATTGCAAACAGAAGCCCCAGCACCTGAAGAGGCTTGAGGTGCACAAGTGCTGTATGTGGTCCCAGGTCATGGCTTATCCAGGAGAAAGTGGCATCAGAGGGGCTTAGCATGGTAGCCTGGGCCAGATCCTCAAAGCCTCTGAGATAATTTTTAAATCTGTCCACAAATTTCTTTGGTATTCATCATGTCAAAAGGCAAGTACTAATATCTTTCCCCTTATGTGCTATTAATGACTAGAATATGGTGGAAGTGGCAAAATGTGATGATTGAAAGTAGGACACTGAAGCTTCCTCCTCGCGCTCTCAGGTCCCTCTTCCTGGTGGAAGCCAGCTGCCATGCTATTATGACACCCCATAGCCCCGTGGAGAGGTCCACCATAGCTGAGGCCTCACCCACAGCCATGTGAGTGACACATTTTGGAAACAGATCTGTCTTCTTGTTACACCTCAGACAGCACCCTCACTGCAACCTCATGAGAGACTGTAGGTCCAAAATCACCTAGCTGAGCCACTTGTAGACTCTTGACTCAAGGAAACTGAGAGATAATACATGGTGGTTGTTCTGAGCTACTAAGTTTTGGGGTAGTTAATTATGCAGCAATAAATAAATGGTATAGCTTGGTAAACCATGTTAAGGAGACTCAAGCTACATAAGTGGAAAGGAAAGTCATTGAAAAGTTTTGAGCAGGACAATTGTATAATCTGCTTTACCCTCTTGAAAGAATCCTTCTGGTTGCCACACAAAGAATGGTTTGGAGATGGGTGGAAGCAGGAGATATGAGCACATGTGGGATGGATGAGTCAGAGTGCATTTGGCTGCAAGTGTCTGAAATTTCCAATGAAAATGACTTAAACAATAAGGAGTATTAACTCATCTTTTAAGAATTCCAGGTGTAGGGTTGGTCTCAGGGTACTGTAGTTTCCCCTAATCTATCGGGGATGTGTTCGAAGACACTCAGTGTGTATGTGAAACCTCAGGTGGTACCAAACTCTATACATATCACATTTTTTCCCTACATATACATACCAATGATAAAATTTAACTTATAAATTAAGTATAATAAGAGATTAGCAACACAAATAATATCATATAATGATTAAATTAATGTACTAAAATAAAAGTTATATGAACATGGTATCTCTTTCTTTCTCACGATATTTTATACTACTGTATTGTGAATTACTGAAACCACAGAAAATAAAGCTAGTGATAAGTGGGGACTAGAGTAGTTAATTCAGGGCTTCATCAATATCACTAGTGTCTTAGCTTTTTTGTCTCTGTTCTGCCTGTCTTGGAATATTGACTTTGTCTCCAAGCTAACTTCCCTTAGAGAGACAAGTAGGTTTTCATGATTTCAGGTGTCATATCCAGAAATGGCAAAGTTCAATTGAAGCAAAGGCTCTCTTACCTGAAGTGTCTCTTCTTAGGAGTATGGGAACTTCTCCTAGATGCTCTCAGCAGGTTCCTTGCACACAATGTCCATCCATCCGAATTATCACACACTCAATCCACCCCCAGAAAGGGGAAGGGCCCCTGTGATTGGCTTAGGCTGGACATTATGGTGGTCTGGAGTAGGATTGTGTGTGAAATCAAAAATAGATGAATCTCAGATATAGTTTGTGGACATTAAGGGACCTAAAAGAATTGAGCATGGCTGTACAGTTTTGGCATGAGCAAACAGGAGTTGTGATGGTTTGGATGTGTCTCCCAAAGTTATGTGTTGGGAGGTGGAGCCTAATGGATGGTGTTTAGGTCATGAGGGCTCTGCCTCATGAAGAGATGAATGCCTTTCTTAAGGGATGTATTTGTTATCACAGGAGTGGGTTCCTTACTAAAGGGCAAGTTTAGCCTCCTCTTCAACACTTGTGTCTCTCTCCCCTCCTTCCTAACTCTTTGTGGGAAGACACAGCAAGAAGGCTTTTGCAACATACCAGCTTCTGGGTCTTGGACTTCCCAGCCTCCAGAAACATGGGCCATTACATTTTTGTTCAATATAAAATACCCAGTGTGTGGTATTCTGTTATGACCGCACAACATGGACTAAGGATAGGGGTATGAAAGTATCATTTTCTAGAATGAGAAGCCTGGAGGAAATAAAAACTTTGCTGTTTCTTGGCCAAGACTTATTCAGGCCAATTTGATGATTACCATTATATTCTTGAAAGATACAATACCTTTACTTCAAAGATGGAGACACTGGTGACAAAAGTCTAACCTTATAGGAAGCTGGTAAGAGGAATAAACTTAATAATCCACAAAGTCTACGGCACTTATTTTCTTCTCTTTTACTAGTAAGTCTTGCCTTAATGATCATTGTTAAAGACATTAATTGATATGTAAATTGTAGAATGGGTTTCCAGGGGTGTCTTTGGATCATTTCCTGTGCTGTGGACACTCTCATTAACTCTCTTGGCAGTCAGATGCATTGCCTTAAACTTTCATGAATAGTAATGACTTGAACATTTGCCTTGAGGTTATACTTTCTATTATTAAAGCTCTTTGCTGCATTAACAGGTTGAACCATAAATGTATAAAAGCTATTGTTATTTTTTGAATGTCCCTTCCAAAACTCATGTTGAAACTTAATTACCATTGTGATGGTATTAAGCGAAGAGACTTTTAAAAGGTGATTAGGTCTTCAGGGCTCTGCCCTCATGAACGCATTAAAGCCATTATAGTGGAAGTGGGTTAGTTATTGCAGGAGTGGGACCCTGATAAAAGGATACAGTCAGCCCCTATTTTCTTTCTGTTTTGTTCACATGCTTCCTCACTACATGATGCCCAGCCACAATTTTATAACACAGAAAGAAGACCCTCTGTAGATGACTGTATCGTGCACTTGGACTTCCCAACCTCTAGATCTATGAGCCAAATAAATTTCGTTATAAATTATCCAGTCTCTGATATGATACAGCAGCAAAAAATGGACTAAGACAGAAAATTGGTACAGAGAAGTGGAGCTGTTGCTATAACAAATACCCAAAAATGCAGAAGTGGCTTTGGAACTGGGCAATTGGTAGAAAGACTAGAAGAATTTGAAGGAGCTACACTAGAAAAATAGATTTCTCTACGTGGAACATGAAGAGACATTCAGGTTAAGGCTCAGAAGAAAACAAGAAAGCTGGGGGAAGTTTGGAACATTTTGGAGGTTACTTACAAGTGGTTATAACCAGAATGTTGGTAGAAATATGGATGGTAAAGCCTATTCTGATGAGATCTCAGAGGAACAAACTTTGTTACATAGTGACAAAGAACTTAGTGGAGTTGTGTTCATGTCCCAGGGCTTTATGGAATACAGAATTTAAGAGTAATGAACTAGGCTATCAGGGGGAAGAAATCTTTAAGCAGCAGAATGTTCAGGCTGCTGCATGGCTTCTTTTAACTGCATATAATAAAGAAAGAAATGACTTATAGATGGAATTTATAGTTAAAAAAAATCAGAATGAAAAAATTTGGGAAATTTGCAGCCTGGCCATGTAAATAGCATACCAAAGATGTAGCCAAGCAACCCTTTGCCCACGAGATGGCCACAGATGGGAAGGAGTCAGGTCCTATTCATAATGACCAGAGGAGAAAGACCCCAGAGACACTTCGCAGATCTTTCAGGCTGCCCCTCTCATCACAGGCTCAGAGCTCCAGGAGGACAGTATGGTTTCAGGGGATGGGCCCAGGGCACTTTCCAAGACTTACTGGCTAGCACCTCTTTTGTTCTCTGCTCACTACATTCTTGCACAGTGCTTCTTGGTCTCCTCAGCTATGGACCAAGGGGACTCAGGTATTGGTCAGATCATAGTTCCAGAAGGATGGTTTATAAATCTTAGTGGCATACATGTGGTGCTAATTTTGAAGGCACAAAGCATGCAAGAGTTGTGAGGGCATTGATTCTTCCACCTAGATTTCAAAGGATGTTACAGGCAGCTTGGGGGTTCCAGAAAGATGCCTTCTGTAGAAGTGGAGCTTCCACAGTGAATCCCCCTATTAGGGCGATGCCTAGTAGTGCCATGGAAGTGGGCCATCCAAAGACCACGGAACTGTAGGGCCAGCAGTTTGCAACTTCAACCTGGGAGAGTTGTAGGCATAAGACTCCAATCCATGAGAGCTGCTACATGGACTGGGACCGGGAGGCTTTGGGGCCAGGGCTGTCTGGGGCATTGGGAGCCCAGCCACCACTTCAGGGTGCCCAAGATATGGGACATGGAGTCAATGGAGATGATTTTCCAGCTTTAAGATTTAAAGTTCTTTACTTTATTGGGTTTTGGACTTACGTGACATCAGTTACTTCTTTTTTCTTGCCTATTTCTTTCTTTTGGAATGGAAATGGATAGCCTATGCTTGTCCCATCATTGTGTTTTGGACATAGATAACTTATTTAGTTTCACGAACTTAAAGCTGGAGGAAATTTTCCTTTGGATGAATCGCATCTTGAAACTTACCAGTGTTTAATTTAGATAGACTGTGGACTTTTGAGTCCATATACGAGATACTGGAGCCAGATAAGACGTTAGGATCTATTGAGATAGAATGAATGTATTTTGTATGTGAGAAGGACATAAATCTGGGGGTGGAATGTTATGGTTTGAATTTCTTCTCCAAAATTCATGTTGAAATCTAGTTTCCATTGTGACAGAATTAAGTAGTGAAAACTTTAAGAGGGACTTAGGTCTGAGGGCCTTACACTCATGAATAGATTAATGTCATTATTATGGCGGTGATCAGTTATCACAGACATGAACGCCTGATTAAAAGATGAATTTGGCCTCCATTTTCTCTCTGTCTCACACGTGCACTTTTTTGCCTTCCATTACGTTACAATACAGCAAGAGGGTTCTCATCAGATACCAGCACCATGCTCTTAGACTTGGCAGAATTGTGAGCCAATAAACTTCCTTGCTTGATAAATTACCTAGTTTGTGATATTCTGTAATAGCAGCAGAAAACAGACTAAGACAGACACGTGAAAGAAGCAACCTCATCACGTTTTCATATATCACATTAAAAGCAGTTAAGACCAAAGCTCCCTGCGACAACTGAGTTTGACAAACATTTCTTGAATACCAAAGGCACTGTCCTAGGTGCTGAGAGTTCCATCATCATAGTAAGTGCTCAGTCAATATTGTTGCCTGTTGAATGCTTAGACCTATTTAGCCAAGGAAGTGATAGGAGAGGCTTGTGATCCATGAAAAAATGGTGATTTTCCTCTGGCACAGTTTCCTTTTTCTAGAAATAATGGGAAAAATCACCTGGGTCCTTGAGTCCTAAGATTTTACAAGAAAACTGACAGGTCTGAGATCTGATTGGATTTTACTGAGTGCAAAAAGAACTCAGTATGGATGAGTTTCTATGTACGGATGGCATATGGTTTCTAACAAGATGCAGAGCCTTTAAATCAATTTGAGATTTAAGGTCCTGAGAAGGAGTTCCCAAAGCTTGAATATAAGTTTCAGTGATGTTGGATATTTCCTTGGCTGGCATCCCATGCTTAAGTCTGCAGATTAGCTAAATAAATGTACTTTACCCATCTTAATTTTTTAAAAATTAATTTAATTTTTCTTAATTTATTTCTATATATCTGAAATTAACTTATTTATTTTATTTTTTGTTTTTATTATCTGCTTGCTACAGAGATACTTAAGATAGTGCCTGGTCCAGAGAATGAATTTAACAGCTATTTGTTGTCTGAACACCTGAAATCCCTCTTCCTGCTTGAAGTTTTTCTATTTAGCTCTTTTTTGCCTCTGGATTTCAGTTGTCCCAAATGTTATACAGTATAATTTTGTTCAGGAATTAATTGTTTAAAATTGAGTGTTTCCACTTACACCAGGCTGTAAGTTCCATGAGGCCAAAGACCAAATCCCATAGTTCTCTTAAAGCCTCCCAATCTTGGATAAAAGCAGTCCTTTTGATATCCATTGGTCAAATGTGATCAGAGAAGAATTTGGGAAGGACCCTTTTGCTACCCCAGAAACAGCAGAGATCTATGGCTGATGAGGAGAAATGTGAGTCCAGCTCCGACTACAGGAGGTTGAGTCATTTCTGGGCACTGGCATCAGCTCTGCGGCTGTGTATCTTCATGTACATTTGAGTCGTACCATGGAATTGTCATTTGTGTTGAGTGTGGCTTGGAACTAAAGTTTGCTGCCAGCTTATACCCTCGGGTAATGCGCAATGGATTAAGATTTGTGTATATTTAAGGAAAACCAACAACCAGCAAAGATACAGAACACATTACGTAATAACATGTGCTTTCACCCATTAAGGATGAGAACAGATAGATACTGTTGGCAAAGAAACTGCCTGTTGCACATAGCTGGAGTCAGGCGCTAAGAACAGGGTTTACTGCAGAAGAATTCTGTTTGCTTTTCTCTAGAAGTCCCGTGAAATGAATTAGGATAAATGTGATCAAAATTAAGAAGATGCCTTTATTATTAACCTCCTTGGGACTGTTTGGCTCACTCTTTCTGAGTTCAGTGTGAGATAGTTTTTATGTTGTCTCCAAGGAAGCATTAAGTTCACACAATATTTGCAATGGATGAGTTGTCCGGAATGCAGGGTGGTTTCCAATAGCTGGACTGTCAGCGAACTGGCAAGATCCAAATGTGGTTTTGGGGATCCATGGATCTCACTCTCTAGAGAGACATTCCTTGGAGCCAGAGTCCGGATAGAGAATTGCGGTTACTCTGGCCAGTTCAGTCAACTTAACTTACTTTTGGAAGCACTCGGATAACTGGCTTCTGAGATATCTTAATTTTTTTTGAACTAATGTTTGACTTTCATTAAAGTTACAAAGTTTTAGTATGTACATTTCTCCACCCAGTTTCTTCCGAAGCTGGCATATTTGATAACTGGTATAATTATCAGAACAAGGAAATTAGCACTGATTCTATACTATCAATAAAACTAAAATCCTTATTTTAATTTCACCAGTGTTCTCACTAATGCCCAGGATCTGACATCACATCTGGTGATAATGTTTCTCTGGATCTTCCAACTGTAATGGTTCCTCTGTCTTTTTTTTAATCTTCATGACCTTGAAACTTTTGAAGATTACTGATCAGCGATGCTGTAGATTATCCCCCAGTTTGGATCTGTCCAATCCTCTCTTGATTCAATGAGGTTGTGCATATTTAGCAAGAGTCCTGTGGAACTAGCAGCACATCCTCCTCAGTGCATCATATCACTGGGTTCCTGACATGAAATTGGCCACATGGTTAAGACGTATCTGCTAGTTTTCCTATCTGTGGAGTCTCTATTGCTGCTTGTGTAGTCCATAGATATATTAGGGGAGGTACTTTGATACTAAGCAAGTTCTGTTCCTCTTCTAACTTACATTTACTGACTTTAATATCTGCAGGTGTCTCAGATCCACAAAAGTCATTACTGTGGAGTTTGCCTGTTATTACTGGAAAGTTTCCTGTTTCTCTCTTTTACTATTCGTAATTGAAATTCTTCTCTAAGGAAGAATAGTGCAGTCTTTTCTTCCCTCTTGCTATTACACTTATTAATATTAAAAAGTCAAGATGGTTATATAGTCTAATGCTATTTTTGTTTGTTTTGTGGTTCACATTGCCCCAGCTTTGGCTCAGCACCTGTGGCTCAAGCGGCTAAGGTTCCAGCCACATACAGCTAAGGTGGCGGGTTCAAATCCAGCCTGGACCTGCCAAACAACAATAATGGCTGCAACCAAAAAATAGCCAGGCGTTGTGGCAGGCACCTGTAATCCCAGCTACTTGGGAGGCTGAGGCAGGAGACTCACTTGAGCCCAGGAGTTAGAGGTTGCTGTGAGCAGTGAAGCCAGGGCACTCTACCCAGGGGCTCAGCTTGAGGCTTTGTCTCAAAAATAAATAAATAAATAAAAATAAATAAACTAACATTGCCCCAGCTTTGGCCATTGAGTGCTCCTTTGTCCTGTGTCTTATGCTCTTTCCACGAGGCCTTACCACTTTCTGAGCACTCTCTGATTTTCTGGTTCTCCACAACGTTCTCAGCTCATCCTGTGCTCTCTTTGCACCTGCCCTGGGTTCTCTGAGTAACTTTTAGATGGGAATAACCAGGGACCTCCACATCCTCGTTTTAGCCTTGAATATCAGATCCAGCTTATTTAGAAATCAGTGAACCCACTGGAGACAAGTTGACCTATCATATTGTCCCTGAAATCTGTTAGGTTTATCAAAAGGTCTTAACAAAACATGGGAAAATTTAAGCCAAGTTAGGAATATTGGAGATGTTTTTCATAACACCAGTGAAGGAAAGCTCACAGCATGGGAAGACAGGGGCTGAACAACTGAAGCACTGGTTTGGGGGCATCTCTACCCCTTACTGTTTGTGTGTCATCAGTCACATAAGTCACTTTGCAACTCTACATACAGAGCACTTTTGGCTGAATCTATGACTCACAGACCTGCCGTGGGGATCCAATGACTCTTGCGTGAAGACTGCAGAATGTTATGAAAAGGCGAGGTGTTAGAGTACAGCTTGTATAAACACTTATTCATCGTGACCGTGATGGCGTTAGGATGGACCCAAAGTGTGTCCTGTTTAACACCTGTGTTTTACAGGAAGAGCAGCAGAGTCCCAGACACGTCCAGTAGTTTGCCGAAGGCTTCAGGTTGGTAGAACTGACTCATAGCTTGTCGGGTGTTCTCGCCATTACAACACCTACTATTTAGGCAAGTATTTCATCACTAGAGCTGCACAGAGATACGATGATCTTTGAAATTATCTACTTCTAAAACGAAATGCAGGTAGATAGGGAAATGGAATGTCAGTTTTACCTTTGGAAATGTAGTTACTTAGAATTTTCCCTGTGTTCGTCTTCTCTCAGACACTAAGCTAATTAGAGTAGGGCTAATTCATTTCCGTGAGAAACAGCAAACAATAAGGTGTCTCTGTTCTCAGGAAATTACTATCTGAAGCTGGTTCTGGGAAGTGATTCTGCGTCTGCTGCTGACGGGGACTGCTACACACCATGGCAATGACTAAGTGATGTCAGACATCTGGATATTTGGAAACATTTAGATGACTGTCTACATGCCTTCTCTGTTTTTATTCCAGATGTTTAAAGTCATGGAGACAAAATCTCTGTGTCCAGAATATCACAGAAGAAAAGATTTTATTAAAATCTTTATTAAATCAACTTTATTTTCATAGTATCTCAGACCAGAGCTTCTTCCCGTAGCCCGCCCTACTAGAATATTTTTTGACAAATGACTAGGAGTTTTCACAAAGTCTTGATCTTCAGATTTGTTTTTCCTGTTGAAACCAATAGTGGTCCCCTATTGTAATCTGGAGTTCAGTACCCATCTTGTCTATTGGACAATTGTGTCCTTATGCCCTACAGATCAGGGCAGTTGTCAGCTGTGATGTCTTGTCCATCCCCTGGAGCAGGTGTGGTCATATGAGCAGATCTTGCTAATCCTGGAATCCTATCCTTATCAAAGTAATTGAGCAGGACTTGATTGTATTTCTGGATCTGAACACACCTGAGCTGGACCCCAGAACTTCATAATCGAGTGAACAGATAAATTCCTAATTTTTCTTAAATGAACTGAGTTAGGTTGCTATCTCTTGTCACTACAAGAATCCTAGCTGATCCCAAGTTCTGGTCTCAGGGACTGTCCCTCTTACCTGACAAAAATGCAGTCCTGGCCTTCCCTGTCGTACGTGGTCATTACATGCATGTTGAATGAATGAACCTCGAGGACAAACGTATTATGGGATTTTTCAGTCCAAATGTGGGAGTCTATAGTTTCATACTTTTCTTTCAATAGTCATTTATCAAGGTAAAAGAGACAAATAGGGGATGGAATGATTTATTTTTAATTATCAGTGAGCAGTGGCATAACTCAAAGGATGAAGAGAAAGACAAGCAAAGTGTCTGAATAATTCACAAAGTGGATAATTAGCTCGGATGGTTCGCGTTCCTAGGAACTCCACTGCTCAGGATCCTTTTGTTCAGCCAATAGCTACAATCTGTCTCATTTCATTACATCAGATTTTTAATGAGACCGAAAGGAGGAAAAAAAGATACCCATTTGTTAGACTTCTTCTACATTCCAGACACTAGTTTGGGCAGCCGCGCCAGCTTCATGGGTGAGAACTGTGCGGCCCCACGGGCCCTGAGCATAGATCGGCCTCAGGCTTGGATTATGCTGTATTGTCACCACTTCGAAATTCTTAACTTTTGGACAAAGCTTCCACATTTTCACTTTTTACTGAGGCTTGCAAATTCTGTAACCAGAGTTTCTAGAAAGTTTGTGTGTTTTCTCTCTGTTACTCCTCGTATCAGCCCAAGGACATCCTAGCATTAGCCCGTCTTTCCAGAAGAAAGACCTGGCTACATGACTGGCCCAGGGTGATCCTATCGAGCCAAGATTTAGGCTCAGGTCTGTCTGGCGAGAGCTTCTGAGCTTTCCACTGCCTGCTTTGCTTACACCCCAGTGAGAAGCAGGAGGCTTGCGTTAGGGCCTACATCTGATCCTAGAGAGATAAACATGAGACTTGGTAAATTTAAAGATTCTCTAAACACCATGTGTAATTGGACTAGAGACCTCTCAAGTTCTTTTTATTCATTTATCTGGCTGATGTTTCTTGAAGGGCCGGCTACTTGCCCAGCATTTCACATGCATTTATTAATTCACTGGACGACAGAGACCTATTAAGTTCCAACTCTGTCCCAAGTCGTGTTTGAAGTTTCAAGGATATGGCAATGAGTAAGGTAGGTGAGATCTCGGGTTTCACAGAAATCACTGTTGTCTGTGTGTGTGTGTGAGTTAGGTGTAATAATAAAAAGGTTAATACACTGGCTAATTTAGTATGTAATAATTACAAGAAAAGAAATGCAACTAACCTTGAACAATATGAGTTTAAACTTTGAGTGTCCACTTTTTAAATTTTTTTTTTCGAGACAGAGTCTTACGTTGTTGCACTCAGTAGAGTCCCATGACGTCATAGTTCACAACAACCTCAAACTCTTGTGCTCAAGCGATTCTCTTGCTTCAGCCTCCTGAGTAGCTAGGACTACAGGCGCGGGCCATAGCACCCAGCTATTTTTAGAGCAGGGTATCTACCTAGCTCAGGCTGGTCTCGAACCTGTGGCTCAGGTGATCCACCTGTCTTGGCCTCCCAAGTGCTAGGATTACAGGCATCAGCCACCATGCCTGGCCTTGAGGGTCCACTTTTGTGTAAATTTTTTTTCAACCCAATATGGGTCAAAAATACAGTGTTCTTGGGATATGAAACCTGGTATATAGTGGCCCATTTTTCTTTTATGCAGGTTCCTCGTGGCCAACCTTGGGACTTGAGTAGGCATGATTTTGGTCTATACAGGGGTTCTAGAACCAATCCCCTGCATATACCCAGGGACAAACTGTGTACCTAGGAACAGCTATATACAGGATAACTGAGATAGGTTGAACAGGGACGCTCTCTCCAAGGAGTGGACATTGAAGCTGAGAGCTGAAGAATTCACCCCCCAGGAAAATCAGCATAAGGACTGTTCAGGCAGGAGCAAGAGTGAGTGCGAAGTCCTTAGGGCTGGAGAGAAGGCAGCACGTTGCGTTCTTCCTCACCACCGCTCTCTGGGGCAGGTGCTATATTATCTGCACTTTCCAGATGAGAAAACCACACCGTGGAAGGAAAAGAAGTTTGTCGGAAGTTACAGTTAGTGGGAGACTAAGCATTAAATTCTGTTTCCAGAGCTGGTCCCATTGATGGCTCTTGTTCTGCCCTCCCTGGAGCAATAAGCTCTCAAGAAATTAGTTTTAGATGGGCACAGCCTTGGAAGGGACAGACATAAAGCTGAACTGAGGCATCTCTGACCAATAAATATTTATTACAAGTTTGTATCATATTTTCCCATCTTCTACTTGTTTTTCTCCCAGCACAATTTATACACATATTGCAGGGATGAATTCCAGGGGAAGGCTGCAGTTTGGTTCTGGGGTGGTGGCAGGCAGGAGGTAAGGAGTGTGTTAAACGGAGTATGTTCCACCTTACCTGAGTTCAGGAGCTCCTTACTTTGAACTTGGGAGTTCTAGGGCCTGGAACATGAGGACTTCTGCTCCAATAGGATGGCCCGGGTCAGCCAGAACTAAGTCTATCCAGTGGGCTGCTCATGGCATCAGGCACTGATGAAGTGGGGGGACCCCCTGTCACTTCAGGTTTGAACCTCGTTCTTGGAAAGCCCTACCCGTATGTGGATGAGAAACCTGGGGTAGGCTGCTGATAGTTATGGTGACCCCGTTTCCATCCTTAACCGGAAAATAAATAAATCAATAAAAATGCTACTGAAATTCCATCTCACACTAGGTCTCATACAAGAAAGAAACTTTCACATTCATTGCCTTGCCTGAAATTATTCTGGCTGGATTTCAAAACCAGTAATAATGAGTATTTAAATGCAAGACGTGTTAACCTTAACCAGTGAATATTGACAGTCACCGAACAAGATACTAAGATGATTTTGCCCTTCAGTACATACTTGTGTACATAGCTAAATGCACTGAAATGTATGCTTCTGTTTGTTTCGAATCATGAATTTCAGTACATTATAGTTAATTATTGGGTCCATTCATTGCTTTATTGCTTTGGCTAAAAGATTTATTAAAGCATTAGTGAAATGTGATTTTTAAAGTAAGTTATCAATATCCACATATGATAAAATGAGAGTGAATTTCAGTCTATAAAAACAGCTATTTTTAGGAGGATGATTAAAAACTTTTAAAAAATTACTAAGTCACCCCCCCAAAAGCTATTTTTGATAGTTTCAGAAAAGCTGTCATATTTGGTGTTTTCAGTCACGATGCTATGGTAGTGACAACAGCCCAAAGAACAACGTATTCTGGCTCTTGACGTGGAGCATGCAAGGAAGCCCACGAGTCGCATGCAGGCCACGCGGGGCAGGAAGCAGTGCATCTTTCCTGGTGTTATTCGTGGGTGGGGACTGATTCAGATGCTCTCTGAAAAATGTCCAATGTGAATGGTGCAGTTTGGCTTTTCTAAAGAGAGGCAGTGTTTGAGTCTAAATTTCCAGTGAACTTGTATTTTATTGGAATTGAATCTTTAGAAATCCCTTTGGGCGAGAACACTTCTGCAAGTTGTATTAGGGTGGGACCCCCTCAACATTGACACATGTGTAACTCTAGGTGGGGCGGGGATAAATGTCCAGAAGTAATTTTACTAGTGTGCTTCCTTCACTAATCCCCAGGGGGGCGTTATTAGGTACATTCTTATTAGGTCTCCTTTACAGGAAGGCACCTCAGCTCCTCAATGCTAAATGGAGATTCTGTAAAACTCCTTCCTGAAGGCGCCTGGGCCTCTGTTATCAGTTTGACATTGGCCAATTTTGGAGTGATGCCTCTGGGTCAAAGGCGATCTTATTCTCCCATCCCTCCCTACCTCATTTGGATCCCTCTTCACTCCTGACAGTTCTTTTTTGTACCGTGTCCTATGTCTTGAGATGAACCCCTGCTCTGGCTTTGTCGTGTTGATAATGTCATAAGTGACCTTCTTATAAATTCCCACTGCCTACTTGAGCTGAGTTTCCAGTAATTATGTCCCTTTTGGCTACAATTCCAGGCTCACACCAGACTTAACATGGCTCAGAAGTGGGAGAAAGGTCTAGTTGATGGATTTTACATGTGTGAGGAGGCTCACCCATCCCAACCCCCACGTATGCTGAGACACCAGATAGAAAAGGAAATGTGAGGGACCCCCCCCCCCATCCCCGCGCAGAGGGAGTACACAGAAAGGCTCTGGAAACTGGCTCCCTGGCAGACACCAGAGAGTTCTGCTGAACTCGCCTGATGAAGCACTTTAGAAAGCAAATTGGCCACAAGAACAAATTGGGGCAGAAATCATTTTTCTGCAGATTTCTTAAGTTGTTCTCTTTTCTTTCCGGGAGAAATGAGGGAAAACTTGCAATAAAAAATGAGGCCTCTCCTTTTCATGAACATTTAAAAATGCACCTTCTCTCCTAATTGCACAGGCACTGAAAACGCTGTGCTCAGCAATCTTGGGCACAATTCCCACATACCTATGGGCTTCCTGCCTTTCTAGAATGTCCCAGTTCATTCTCTTCAGAAGACCACAGAGTGAGTCTGAATTACGCCCCAAGTGATTCTTTCCCACGGACTGTGCTGGGACTGGGAGAGCCCCGCTTCAGCCGCATGGCATCAGACAGAGGTCATCTTCTGTTGTTGGTATCCACATGTTGACAGTACCCACATGCTTTCTGCTCCAAAGACAACAGTTTTCTCTGATTAAATCATGTTCCCTTTGCTTTGCAAGTTAATACTCAGACAGAGACCCGGCTGAGGAAACACCCCTACCCCCCTCCACTCCAGGAAATAGAGGGGATTAGTTTCTGGGTCAGCGGACGATGCCTCCCCTTTGCCATGCCTGGCAGGCAGCCCCTGGTGGAGGCCGTGCGAGCACTGACATGTTTGGTAACTTGAGGAAGAGATGGAGCAGTCAGTTATCTGCTTTGGTGTCACTTAGCAAACCGCAGAGTGGCCATCTTGAATTGATTGCCCCACGACACTAGTCAGCAGCAAGCTCCCTACCAATCCCGCAAGTCAGCAGATAGCTCCAAATGAGGTCATTGTTTTGACAGTTTCACAAAAGAACCCCAAACAGCCTGAACAAACCCTCACATGTGCTGGATCATCCGGAACAGTTGTGAGATGAAAAGTGAACTCAGACCAAAACTTTGGGAAATGTGAAACAACGTCAAGGATGTCTCTGACTCCTCACTCCGTGGAAGGCTCGAGCAGGGCTGGAGAGGATTGGCACAATTCCCCTCCCGGCCTCTCCTCTGCCCTGGGCGTTGGAACTGCTTGGGTGGCAGTGATTATCTGATTAGGGAGAAGACAATTATTTCAAACCGCAGTGATTGCAAGCTCCATTTGGAAGCATCTTGGCAGCCCAGATGCTGATATTCTTGGAACAATCTGTGTTTTTCACCAATTCCAAGAGTATATGTGTAGCAAGTACACATGACCCCAAAGAAACAATGGAAATTCGTAGGATTAGACTGTCCACTGAGATGACTTATCATTTGGGCTGGGAACTGGATAGTCGTGTATCTTTCTGATTTCTTTGTGAGGAGGCCCTCTGTGTCTTGCCTTCCAGAGTGTTCCTTGATGGTAACATTTAAATCTTTAGTACTGATCTGACTTAATTAATCCCCCTAAGCTTGTGCACTGGAGAAGGGATATTTCCCTGTTTAGAGCCATGTGCTCTTCAGAACGGGGTTCACATTTTCTCCCTTCTTCTTGACGTGATACAAAGAGCTGTGGGTGAGAAATATGTTTTCTGCCCTCAGGTTCTGACTCTGGAAACTCATGACAGCAGAAAACCAGACTTGGGGTTTGTATTAATTTCCCGAGGCAGCTATAACCAAGTACCACAAACTGGGCAGCCTAACACAGTGGGAATGTATCCTTTCTCTGTTCAGGATGCTAGAAGTCCAAGGTCAAGGTGTAGGCTGAGCTGGTTCTTTCTTGGCGGGCTCAGAGGCAGATCTGTCCCATGCCTCTCTCCTTGCTCCTGTGGGCTGCTGACAGCCCTTGACATTCTTTGGTTTATGGTGACATAACTCCCCTCTCTGCCTCTCTCTTTACATGTTTTCCCCATGTGTCTCTGTGTTCAAATTCCTCTTTTACGAGGACACCAGTCACTGGTCGGTCCCACCCTAGTCTAATATGACCTCATCTTAATTAATTACATATCAAAAGACCCTTATTCCAAATAAGGTCACATTCAGAGGTACCAGGAATTAGAATTTGCAAATATCTCCTTGGGGGATATAATTCAACCCACTGTAAGGCTTGACGCCCAAGTCCCTCCTTAGTACCCAGCATCATTTGCCATCCGTGGGTCTTTCACAGATTGTAAAACTTGAAAACCCGAGTTCCCCCAGCCATGCCTGAGAACACTGGATTAGAAGATCCCCAAGGCCGAGCTCTCTGGTCACATGACCCTGTTCACTGTTGTTGCTGCACACATTCTTAGGGCACCTTTATCAGTGGAAAGATTGAAATCAACGCAGGAGGGGCTTAAATATTAAAAGTAGACTTCCAGCTCTTTCAATAGCTCATTCCCAAACTGGCAATGTTGGTGAAATGGATCTTACACTGAAACCATTTAAATTCCATGTCCTCAGACCCACACATGAACTGTTACCACAGGCAATCACGTTACCTGTTATAAGCTGGCACACAAATATTTCCCATTCCCCTCCTTAGAACTGAGGGCTTCCAAGACAATTGTAGACATGCTGGGAAGACATAACACTGACAGGTATTCTGGCACAGGACTGGGCCTTAATGGTGATGCCCCGGAGTAAGTCAGGACTGAGAGCCACTGACACAGCTGGTTAAAGCCCAGTGGCGCCTCCGCCCAGGCTCACCCAGGGGAGTCCCTGAGCTTTCCCCGTGCAGCAACATTCCTCGTGCCACTTTAAGTTTTCTCTTGTTCCCTTTCACAGGCCAGGGATTGTGAAGCCCCTTCTGAAATGTCTTAAAATGACATCATTTCATGCAACTAGTCTCCACCCCAGCTCTCCTCACCAACATACAATTTATCATGATGTTTTATTTGTTCTAGAAACTGCTACCCAGCATGTGTGCGAGCCAGGCCCACAGAGATGGAGCTGACAGACCCTATCCTTGAGGAGCTAGCCGCGTAAAGGTGAGTCCTGGGGGCCTTCCAGGAGGAAGTGACAGATGATTTAAGGTGAGGGGGTTGTCAGCACAGGGATTAGAACAAGAGGCGTTCTGTTGGAGAAGAAGATGAGCAAAAACAAAGGCAGGAGGAGGAAGCTGAGTGTGCGTGTGGCTGGGGCTGTCAGCGTCATCCTTCACAGTCGCCAAAAGCGGGGACTGGAAAATCCGTCTTCTTCCCCTAGCCCTTCCGTGAGATTTGACTGTCTCAGAGCTGACTATCAGGGGGAGGCCAGCTGAGCCCCCAGTCCTGGTATGATTTACTCATAACCTTGCTGAAGCTTGTCTTTGACAGGGGGTTAAAAATACACATGGTGATACAGCTTTCCCAGTTTGAAGATGCTTAAGGAAAAGCATGGGTTTGTTTCCGGAGGTTATGGGGGCAGTTGGTGGGGGGGGGGCTGACTCTAAATAGAGATAGCTTACAATGGCGGTCGGGGGCACCATGTCACTAGGTCTAGGCCTGACCGTACACCATCATATCCAGCCAAGGGTATCCTTATTTCCCATATTTATGTCTCTGGGAAGGTCTCCTTGGTGACGAGCTCTACCTCTGGGCTTTGTCTTTGATGCTGACCTGTTCAAAGGTACTGTGGGGAGAAGGGGTATCCTTGTAACCTCCCCTGACGTGTCTGCTCACTCAGCCTGTGGGGAGGCCACACTTGTCCTTAACCCCACTCCCAGGCAGTTCACCCCATCTGGCTAGAATAAGATGACCAGATTTTAACATTGGTAAAGCGGGGCACCATTGAGGGGTAGGGGGGTGGGGGTGGGTTCTTAATTAAAAATTTGGTCTATATGGAGCAACAAAAATTTTCATAGAATGCAAAAATAGTATTGTAATATATATATTTTTAATTTCAACATAAGTACAATTTACAAATATAATACATTTAAAAAAAATTATGTATAGGGTGGCGCCTGTGGCTCAAAGGAGTAGGGCACCGGTCCCCCTGGGTGACCTTGCCCAAGAGGAAGTAGGGAGTTTACATTAGCCTTATTCATTTCCAAATGAAGTTACATTAACCTCTTCATTCTCAAATGGAGTTACATTAACCTTTTCAGCAGCTGAAAACTGTGTATTCCCTTCCTATTGTCCCACCATTCCCTAGCTTGTCATGCATTCTTTCCAAAAATCGGGACTTTTTCAAAACACTGTGGGATGCAGGACAAATTGTTAAAAATCAGGACTGTCCCACCAAAAGCGGGATGTCTGGTCACCTTAGGCTAGAAGCTTCCCCTTCCCTTGAAGAAACCTTAGCTGTTCTCCAAGGTCCTGCTCAACCCACGCATCCTCTACAAATCCCCCTAAAACCCTACCGGGAGGAATGAACAGACGTGCCCTCAGCATGGTGTTCACCAGCACAGCGAGGCCGTGTCACTGACGAGGCTGCTCCAGCTTAGTGCTGGATATGACTTTGACGAGTCCACATGTTTTCTGCCATAATCTGCCTGTAATGGCCATGACTGTGAACCCTAAGCTCTCCCACTGCAGGGGACGTGACTGTTGATGGGTTTAGTTGCTGTGCTCTGAATCTACCACCCCATTGATGTGGCTCCTCCCAGCCAGTGACTGAGTTTGGCAGGACACTAAGACTGAGAAGTATGGGACGCCTCTTGGGGACAACTCTGATTCAAGGGGGCCCCATCCACTTCCTGATGCTTTCTGAGGACTGAGAAGCTGAGACTCCCAGCTCCTGCCAGCCTTCCTGCCCCGTCCCCTCTGCAGGGTGACCTGCCTAGTGGTCAGCTGGCTCCCCCAGCTCTGAGCTCCAGCACAGCTGCAGCAAATCCTCCCTCAGGGTCTGCTTCTCAGGCACCCAGATGCACATTCCCCAGCAACCCCACAGGAGGACATTTTTTCTGCCTATTTCCCTGATGAGGAAGCATGAGGCTACAGAGAAAGCTCAGCTGGGGGTTGAAACCAGGGTTTTCTGGCCCCAATACCTGCTCTTTCTACCTGTCATGCAACCCCCACCCCCCGGGCACTTATTCCTTGTGGGGAGTTATTCTTCTGTCACCTGTTCTTCCACCAGGCTCAGTGACAGGTTGTTGTCTTTGGAAGCCCAGTTCCTAGCGTAGTGTTCTACACACAGCAGTTGCTCAGTACTGGCGCTCCATAGGAATGCAGCCTGAGGAGCTTTGGGGGCCCAACGCCCCAGAGAAGCCTTGCCTTGCCGCCACCCCCAGCTCACAAGGACTGCCTGTCTCCAGCTTCCCCTATGCCACTTACAATCTCCACCGTTCTCTAACCAGCGACGTATCTCTGCTTAGGTCTCCAAGCAGAGTCCAGAGTCTGCCCCTAAAGGTGGGGTGGTGTCTGTCCTCCTCTTTAGTGTCCACACACCCAGCATGGTTGAAGAACATTGGGCACCCCACTTCTGACTGATTGTGATTGGATTACTTTTTAAAATGTGTGTGTTTCCCACCTCCCCTCCGGGTCCACCTGTACCCTGGCGTGGAGTAGTGGACCACAGGGGCCTTTTAGAGTCTGTGAGTGGTTCTGTTCCATGTGACTTCCTGTGGGGAGACACGCATTCTCAGTGGGGCACTATTACCCCCGACAGGGCAAAAATTAGTTCTGAGAGGATGAAAAATAATCTTATTCTTTTAGTGTAAAAAGCACATCAGCACACGGCAGCAGATACACAGTACATCTGTGGTATATCCAATATATCCAGCAGAGATACGTGGTATTTTATTGGAGGTGGTCAAGAAAAGAAAGGCTTAGAAAGCTCTGTGTGGGAGAAATAGTGAAAAAAGAAAAGGTTGGAATCGCGGCTCTGGGAGTCTAACGGCACCACAGTGCAGGGACCGTGTCTGCCTTCCTCACTGGCATATCCCTGGGTGGCCCGGGAGAGTGTATGGTGAAGACTCAAAAGTCTTTATGAATTAACCTTCACTAGGTAACTAATTTACTAATTAATCTCTATTTATGGAGTGTGTGAATGACTTCAGAGCTGGGAAGGTTTTTAAAAATTTGCTATAAATGGGTAGGTTCTCTACTGTAGCGATGAACCCTGAGCAAAATGCCACCTGCCATTTGTTTCTTCTCAGTGACGACATTCATGTGATGCTGCGTCACGCTCGGGTATCAGGTATTTGTCTCCTGGAATTGTTCACATTGGAGCATGAACCCAGATACCTAGTCTATGACCTTAATGACTCGATTCAGAGGAAGCACCAGAGTTGGGTTTGATGAAACATTGTCATGAAAAGAACTGTTTCTAAGAGATGACTTCCGTCTCAAATTGATGATCACATTTCAGCAACAGGCGCAAAGCTTCTAGACTTCTGGGTGGGAGGACCTGGCTTGCTGGGGGGGGGGGGCTGATGTATCACAGAAGATGCATTGCACGCTCCCTTCTCGCCAGCCCTTGGCACTGTCACAGCTCTTGGGATATTTCCTTATGGGTAAAAGTAATTGTATGTGTTTCCTTAGTAATACTATCATTATCCCCATTTTTTAAAATTTCAGATTAATGTTTGGTTACAATAGTTGCAATGTTTGCATTAGTTAGGTAGAGTCCCTCTTGTAGTTGGGTCCTGCCCCCAGAATGTAGGTGTGCCATACAGCCTTCCATTGTGCCCATTAAGTGGGAGCACCCAACCCCCCTCCTTTTCCCTGCTCTCCGCAACTTGAACTGAGTTCTTCTCTTATGAGGGGATATATTACTGCAGTTCTCAAAAATTTCTAGAGAGCTTCCAGCTGGTTTAGTCTGTAATAAGAAAACGAGTAATTTCTAAGCCCTGGCCGAGGAGTCACCAAGGACCTTACATATGTTCATGCATCTGCTGAGCTGATCTCCAGAGAATGGCCTCTGGGTCTAGTCCACTGTGGCAGACTGGCCTGAACTGTTCAGGACATGGGATTCTGGAAATTGTAGTTTCCTAAATCTCAGAAGGTGTAGAGCAGTGGTTCTCAACCTTCCTAATGCTGTGGCCCTTTAATACAGTTCCTGTGGGTCATTGTTGAGAACCGCTGGATACTGCATTGACAGTACTGCTGGATACTGCATTGGCAGTACCGCTGGATACTGCATTGATGTTTATTAGCCATTTGTTTGTCTTCGTCAGAGAAAGTTCTGTTTGTATCTCTTGCTCAATGGCAGATGGGATTGTTTGTTCTTTTTTGTTGTTGATTAATTTGAGCTCTCTGTAGATTCTAGTTATTGATCCTTTGTCAGATTCATATCCTGCAAATATCTTTCTCCATTCTCAAGGTTGTCTTTTTGCTTTAGTTGTTATGTCTTTAGTTGTGCAGAAGCTTTTCAGCTTAATTAAGTCCCATTTATTTTTGTTGTTGTTGCCATGGCCACAGCTCAATTTACAATCGCCAAAATGTGGAAACAACCTAACTGCCCACCAACCCAGGATTGGATCAACAAGCTGTGGCATACTAGTATCCACGGAATACTATTCAGCCATGAAAAAGATGGAGACTTTACACCTTTAGTATTCACCTGGATAGAGTTGGAACACATTCTTCTTAGTAAAGCATCACAAAAATGGAGAGGCAAGAATCAAATGTATTCAATTCTAATATGAAGCCAGTAGATGATCTAATACACACCCACATAAGAGAAAAACTCAATTCAGGACAGGGAAGAGGGCAGTGGAACAAGTAAATGGGGGGAAGGAAGAAAGGAGGAAAATGGGTGACTACAGCTTACGGTGCATGGCACGCTTCTTGGGGGTGGGACACGATTATAAAAGAGACCTTACCTAACAAATGTAAACAGCGTAACTTCTTTGTACCCTTAGTGAACCTGAAACAATAAAAAAATTAAAAAAAGAATGACCCCTAACAATATGTAAAAAATATAAAATGTAAATAAAAAATACAGATTTCCTTTTAAAAGTAATTTTAATAAAACAATCAGGGCCTTGGGGGGGAAAGTCTATTCAGCAGCTATCCCAACAGGTTTCTAGGACTGCCTTCCTGCTGGGCTTTTATGCTATTGCCCTTTTCAGTGTAATTCTGACAGGCAGTCCTGACTTACAGATGTGAGGTCTAGAAGCATCTGCTTCACCTCTTACCTTCCTGCCTCCAGTGCCATGATCTCTCCAGGAAACCCTCTGCCTCTCTCTATAATCCTGCCAGAGAGCTGCATCTACTGCTTGGTTGTTGCTTATCTTTTAGCTGTGGGCTGATTAGCTAAGGGGTTATCCAGTAGGCTGCACTGTTCTGGGAAGGTAGCCCCATACCTTGAAGGGCACCATGGTAGTCACATGACAGGTTCTCAGGCATAGTAAGCGCCTTTCTCGCCTATGGTAGATATTTGGTGCTTGTGTCCACCCAGTAGCTATTGACCTACAGGTCATAGCAGCTTCATTCACCTTGAGAACCATCCCTCTCCCGTTTCCTATCCATGCGTTGTGTGGTGTAGAGGGGCTCACCTCTATTTTCTTCCCTTTTTTCTTACCCTTTCACCTGTTTCAGGGGTGGTCATATGACCTGGGCTTGTTTCTCATCCCTCTGGTGTTAGTGATTGGCTGAGAGATGAGCACGCAACTTAGACTCGTTCAATGAGAGTCATATCTGGAGACTGTGTGGGGAACTGTGGGCTAAAGGAACTCTTTTTTGACTAGTGTGGCTAAGACTGGAATGTAAGATACTGGAGGCCTCTTTGTCTCCAAGAGCTGAGAGCCTGCCTGAAATGAAGCTGTCACAAAGAAAGCAGAATTCAGGTACGGAGAAAGGATTCTGACAATTTTATTCCACCCGTAGACTGAGGGGGGGAATCAGGCTTCTAGACGTTCATGCCCCAGGTTAAATTCTCATTCTTGACACTTAACCCATACGGTCTCTGGAAATAGAAGCAAGATCTCCTGAGAAAGCAGAACAGAGACATTTCAGATCAAGAGTAACACAACTGCAGGCTGTATCAGGAAAAAGGGTAGGGACATGTATAGAAGTTGATTAACACCCGAAGTACCAGCACCATGGACCTCTCACACACTTGACCTTTCTCATAATTGTCCTAATCTCTGCACCTAATTTTTTTTTTGCACCTAATTTTTTTAACCACCTCTTATTTTTGTTTTAATAAAACTTGCTTTAAAATCATATCATATTCAAAGATTTTGTTCTAATATTAACAGTATAAGAATGTGCCAGGAAATGACTCTACATTTAGTTAAGACAGTGTTGTGTATTATGGTGTTTTATGTGCTTATGCATATGAGTCCTTACTAATATTTTATATATTACTTCACACAAAATTTATTTCAGTTATGGCAGAGATTTATAGTAGGCTTAATTTGACCCATGGTTATAATCATTATTTATTGTCATATTTCTATTAAGCTTTTGATTTCAAATGAATGGCCTACAAATGAGTTTTTAGAACACAGGCTTCTGGGACTTGGGAATTACGCTTTTAGTTTAGCATTTGTTGTCACAAGGAACTTAATTTATGTGTGCTATAGACTAAAGAATTCAAGTTCAAAGTTTAAAAAAATGTGTAGAAAAGCCAAAAGGAGCATGCTTTTGAGATGTGATAATAGACATTCAGTGTCTGGCTCAAGAGAGATGATCCTTCTGTGCTGGTCCGACCACCCAGAGCAGCAATAATTTAATGGTTGGGAGTCACCAGAACATGAGGAACTGTGTTAAAGGCTCGCAGCATTTGGAAGGCTCAGAACCACTGCTCTAGCCTCATCATCGTAAGAACACATACAGTCTATAATGTGTAACTCACAAGCTGTGTGTTGGCGGTTTATGTCCTCTGTGAGTCTTGCAGTCAACAGTAGGCTATCAGTATAATAGTTAAGTTTGGGGGAAGTCAGAAGTTATTCTTGGTAGTTTGACATAGGGGATCTCGCTCCCCTGAGCCCTGTGTGCTCTCAAGGTCAGCTGGGTCTCGCTCCCCTGAGCCCTGTGTGCTCTCAAGGTCAGCTGTATTGGTTTACACCATTGGATCATACTAGGCACGGATTTTGTATCCCAGGTGAGTTTCATTTGTTTGTTTGTTTGGCTCAATGTTACATGATAATTTGATTATTTTTGGAGTTGCTTTTCAGCATTTATTTATTCATTTACTACTTCAGTCTTGAACATCCATCAAGCACCTACACTGTATTAAGATCTAGAAACAGATATGACTGGCAGGGTGTTCATGTCCTCCATGTGCCAACACAGGTGGTGGAGGTTGGGTTCATGACAGAGAATAACTGGGTGTCAACATCCCTGTCTTTAATCGTCATGGAAATTCTGGCCCCAAATGTGTATTACTGATAGTTATTACACATACGGGTCTCTTTTTCACAGTTGGACTAGAAAATCTTCCCCCAAGAACCAGTTTCTTTGCCTCTAACAATGCTCCCCTCTCCCCCTGTAGACACCCGGCTTGCTAGAAGCTGCCAAAGCACATACGGAGATACTAGACACGTTCCCAGCTGATGCTTAATTAAATCCTTTAATTATTAGCCACTCACCACATTTGCATCATTCCCTGGTGTTTAGCGCCAGAATCACTTAGGGAAGAAGCCAGCCTCCTATCTGCCCAAATTACTGCCTCAATTAGCATTTTATCAGAGTCAGGAAAGTTGGAATTCGGAAAATATTTTTTTGAACTCACTAGTATTTAGCTGCATATTAGGCAAGCCTTTCAGCCTTGGAAATGCCCTTTGTGTACATTGATAAATTAAGCTTAGGTTTTAGACGGAACGCAATGATAAGATTAGCTTAATCAAACTCATTGATGAGAATAGCATTATCAAAGTCATTGGAAGCAATATGTTTATAGCTTTATTTATAGACCCAAACTCAGTGCTACCCTGGAACCCCGTGCATTTTTGTGTTTCGTGAGCAGAGTGATTCAAGACAAAAGGCCGTTTTGGAGGGAAAGAGGAAGTGGAGAAACTGGAACTGAGTCTCTGGTCACGGGTCAGCTGCTGACCTCCTCATTCCCCTTTTCTGGGCCTGAGTCTTCGCCACTCAGATGGCTGAGCCCCCTGAGACGATGGAGAGTTAACTTAGGCGTAAGGTGTAAAGAGCAAGGGGAACATGAGCGGCGACTGGGCAAGAAGCGTCCAGAGGCCATGGGGGGACAGAAACCCCAGCCCTGTCATGAGCAGAGGGAGGCTGCCGACCACAGGCCTCGTGCCTGTGAAACATGATTTATCCTCCATGGGCAGAGGCAGCGATACTGGGTTAAAATCACCATTTTACAAGTGAGGAAACACAGGGCCCCTAACGGGCCCACATCAGCCCTACTGACCCCCGTGAAATGTTTTAAAGCACAAAACCAAGTGAGGCCTTTCAGTCCTGGGTGACCTGTCCTCTTTCTTCCCATGAGAAAGTGGGAACCTGAGACCTGGAGCTGGAGCCTCCAAGGGTCCCTCTATCACCAGTTTGGCCTCCCAGGAGTCATCTGGGCTGGCTCCTGTGAAGCTGCCTGTCTGACACCCATGGGTGGGGCTACTGAGTGAAATAAAAGCCATTTAATAGGAGTGGAGAAAATAGTTGGCAATGCCAAGCCCAGATGTGGTGCTCAAAATTATTCTTAAATAATGAGCTTCATTCTGCATATGCTTCACTGATGCTCTGCTGTCTGAAGCCTTCCTGACCTCTGTTTCTAACGTAGCAAACTCCCTCCTCACTGTGACTGACACTGTGGTCTGTCTGCTTACTGTCTCATCCTTTCCACTTATCCCGAACACAGCTCAACAGGCTGGGCTCTGCTGTGGCCTCTTCCGCATCCCAGCCCCCACACATCCAGGGCGTGAGAGATGCTCGGTGTATTTGCGGAATAAACAAATACATGTGAGCAACTTCTAGAATCTTCCAAAGTTTGTACATGATGGAGTCTGCCTTAGAGACCCTTTATTTATACAAAACTACTTAATTAGTGATGATTATTTTCTGGATAAGGTGATGAGGGAGCATTTGCCCAGGCTTGTGCTAAACCCTGCTTAGAAAACTGGCTCATTTATTCTACAGACATTTCATGAGTGCTGTTTCTATGTCAGGTATTGTGCTGGGTACCTGGAATTAACACACACACAAAAAAAAAAAGTGAATGAGGCATGTCTGTGCTCCCAGACGAATGGGTAGGACAGACAAGTAAGCAGATCGTGATGATTGAAGTTGTTTAAGCTGCTGAGAGAGTCTGGGAAGGGACGTCAATAATCTTACCTGGAGGAGGTGGGAGAGGGTTTTAGGGAGGGCAAGGGAGGAGAACTGAAGACATGTCAGGTAAAGGGAAGAAGGCACAAAGGCAAGACCTCATTAGAGGGGAGGACTGCAGGGCGTGGCTGTGCAGGATGAGCGCGTCACAGCTCTAGGTGTGTGTAGGAGGCAGGACTCATGGCGGTGTGTGCAATGTGGTGGCCTGTGAGAGGATGGGCAAGTTCAGAGAACAGGGAAATGCAGAGGGGCTGAAAGGTAGAGGGGATTGAAGGGAAGTGAGGGAACTGGCCAGACCAGGTAGGATGCAAGGAGGTCAGGTCAAGCTAAGGAGTTTGAAGTCTGCTCTTTCAGCCATCAGAGGCCAATGGGACCAAAACCAGAGACAAGAAGTCTCAAAATACAGGGTGTCCTCAAAGTTGCCCCCCAAGTGGCCATACATGGGGAAAATGGGAAATTATAGCTAAATGTACCTTTATTTATAAAATATTCAGTATAAAATTTTACAAAGAGTTGGCCAACATGTAGGGAACATTTTGTAAATTTTCTGTGGTGGGCAGAGGTCAGACTGGGAGGAGCTGAGCAGTATAGAAGGGTTGAGGACATGGACACAGCAGCATGGAGACACTGAGAAAGCAGGGCCTTCCTGACCTGGCCGGGAATGATATCTCACTCGCTGGGGTCAGGGGCTCCCATTCCTCTCCCTGAGCACTGGGCTCACTATGTGTGTGAATGCACCCTCCGTGATTCATATGCCCTTTCGTCCATTCATTCACAGAAGACATAACTGTGTCCTCCAGGCCAGGCTAGCAGAGAACATCATGAAATAAGATGGACAAGCATCTGTTCTTGTAAGTCTTACCTTCAGGAGGGAGAGGATGGATAAAAAAATAGTGCTGAACTCAAAACAAACCTTTTGGAAAGTGATGAGGGCCATGGAGACTACATAACAGGGTCACAGAAGCAAGAATGACAACTGAGATGTGGGACAGGGGGACAGAGGTGTGTCCAGGCAGGCAGCTCCGGGAAGGCCCAAGGGTGGAGGTGGTGTTTGAGCTGAGCCTGAAGGATGAGCAGGGGTTGGCTACGAAGAGGTCCAGGGAAGAATATTTTAGGTGGAGAACACTGGGCGAGCCCGGAGAGCAGAAACAAGGAACAGAATAAAGGCCAGTGGCTGGAGCTCAATGAGCCAGGAGGATTGTGGGATCAGGTGAGAGTGAGGAGTCTGGACGCAGGCCTGACAGGGGCTGGAGTCATTTGTAGTTCAGTGGGAAGCACAAATGGATGTTTTGACTTGACATTAGTATCTTTCTTTGCCAGTTTTCACAAATGTCTTCAAATTATAGTAGATTTGTTGCCTTACCAGTATTGCTCTGAGTTCTCTTCATGTTAGGTAAGGGGCCCCTTTTCTTTTTCTCTTTAGAGCAACCAATTTGGCATTCATGGGGGCTAGCTCTGTGCCATGCTCTGCTGTGGGCATGATCACACGGACAGGGAACGGGGTGACCAAATCTGGGTCTAGGTGCTTATCTGATCTCCCTGTGGAGATAAGAACTGTTTCCTTCTCAGGGGTGAGTTTGAGACAAAGGACAGCACCAGAGGTACAGCCTGGAGCTTCGGCCTTAGACGGAGAGAGTTCTACAGTGGCTCAGGGTAGGTCAGCTCTTGACTGGCCCCTAGAAGAGCACCCATGGCTCCTCCAACATAGAATCACCTCAAATATTCTGCAAAGATGACCATGTCACCAGCGCCTGGCCTGACTGCAGGTGCCTCTCCTGAGACTGGGTTGCAGACACCTCAACAAACACAGATATGGCCCTATTTATCTTTGTAGGGTATATTTTTGGAAGTTTATTGAATAAAAGTGGAATGAATAGAAGTACGATTTTCTTATTTGAAAGCCAGACTTGTAGATAACTCAGACAGATGATGCCTCATCTCCAAACATCAGACTCCTTATGGATGTGATTGAATTCAATAATTTTCCCCCTTCCAGCACTGACTATACAGGAACTGATTTGATAGGGTTCTGTGTCCAAGATCAAGAAATATTTGGCTTGAGTGAATTTTGTTTTCTTTTAAAAGTTTATAATCGTCAGCTTGAACTCAAAAAAGCAAACCCCATAGCAGCTGATAGAAAAAGGCAAAACTTTGATGAGGCAGTGACTCGTTCTTTAATTAAAGTGGATCTCACGCTTCCATTCTTTCTCATCCTTTACTCTTAAATCTTTGTTTGGGAAGAGTTCTTGAAAATGGATGTGGTTTTCACTTGAGAGCAGGGGAGGGCCAGCAAATGAAAGGAATGACTGGTCCAAACGAGGCTGCTGGCTCTCACTATATTTTTGAAGGTCTCCTTAGATTGCTGCTTCCTCTCACCACCCATGGCCATGACCCAGCAAGACAGAGCAGGGTGGAGAGTGCTGGCCATGACCCCTGGGCCTGACCAGGACTGTGCCTTGGAGGTTAGTGCCACATTGAGCTTAATTTCTTTCTTTCTTTCTTTCTCTCTCTTTTTTATTTTTTTGCAGTTTTGGCCAGGGCCAGGCTTGAACCCACCACCCCCGGTATACGGGGCTGGCGTCCTATTCCTTGAGCCACAGGCACCACCCTTGAACTTAATTTCTGCTGCAGCCTCAGCTGCCTGGGCCTGGCAAAGCTGTCTCACATGCTCCCCTTCACAGGCGGGGGAAGACTGATGAGCAAGTGGCGTGCTCTTGGCAGTGATGGAGGGTGCGGGCATGCTCAGTGGCAGCTCCAATAACACAGCATTATTTGTTATGCCGCATCAACTTAAAATAATTAACTCCAGGAAAAGTGTGACCTTGTCCTGAAAAGTCCCAATGCTGAAAGTCACTACTGCTTTCTTACCAGCTCCCCTGCCAGAGGCATTCTGCATCCTCGAGTGTCAAGTTCAGCCTCGTAGTTTACTGCATGTTACTTAAGGCATTTGCCTTCTCCTCCTTGACATTTTGTCAGGTTATGTGTGTTTTTGGAGTCACTGACATTAGTGTCTCATCACTCCCTGGGACCGAAGGCTATGGCTGGGTTCAGTAGCTGGGAGGGACGCTAACTCACTTAGCAGGGATGCTAAGATTGGACACCCTGTTCTTCAAAGGGAGACATCCCAGGGACAGCCCCCAAGTTCCTGAGGTGCTTATTCCATAGAAAAGCCGAGCTTGGAATATTGTGTGTGACCACAATTCTCTTCTCATTGAAAGAACTTATTTCCTCTCTGCAACAAGTGAACAAATAGAAAGGGTTGTGTGTTGTTTTTTTTTTTTAATCTTTACTTGTACATGGTAACACTGTATTTTTAAAGATTGTAAGAAATGAGAATTTACTGAAGACTTACAAGGTGCAAACTGTAACTGAATCACAGTGGATCATTCCCTCCTCCTTGGTGGACTCTAGTAACACTGCCATCAAGGCTCCGGTCTTGATGGGCACCTTGATGGGCACACCTTGCACTTGGAGGCAGGTGTGTACAGATTGTCATTATCTGAGGATTCCTGAAAGAGCTAAGTCAATTAAAACCAAGACCAAAATTGTTATCTTACATAGTGAAAACAATTAAAAATCTATTTTAGAGTAAGAACAACACAGGTTATTATGCAATAAGGCACTGATTTCTTAGTCTGAACAAAGAATAAATTAAGTATTGGGTCATCTGGGGCATAATTTTTTTTTCTCACCAAATTGTCTTGCAGTCCTGGTATCTTTCCCTTCACATAGGACTTCCAGAGTCCTAGGTCACAAAGAAGATCATTTTGGAAAAATATCTGAGGCCATTTCTGTTTCTTTCTTGGACCTTGATGAAAATCATCCCTCACTATTTTCATCTCCTCCTTCCCACGTGCCAACATTCTGGGTGATGTTCTTTACTTTTGTTAAGTTGACAGCCGCTCCTGTCTACCTATCCTTACTCATCAGTGACCGTGGCTCTGATCTGAGCTGTTCTAATTGAATAATAATGACATCATTATATATAAATAATAATACAGTGATCTATTTCTTCTCATGTTATAAATAGACCATTTTTTCTGCTTATGTGGTGAATATTTTTGTGTTCAATAACTATTTCTTACCCATGACACCTCCCAACAAAGACAAATAGAACGCCAAATGTTTTCCCTCCAAGGGGGGTATAAACACCAGAGCAAGTGGTTGGGCTCATCGATAAGTTAGCGATACAGACATCTGCGGTGGGTTTGGAGGAGAAGCTGTGCCTGTTTGCATTCGGGTCGCTCTAGAGTCTCCAGGGCATTGTGGCATCATTATTCCCTCTTGGCCACCTAATTAATTCCTTGTGGGGCAGAGTTAACGGGCCCATTTTACAGATGAGCCTTAGAGGGTACAGCACCTCACCAGAGGCACGTGCTGGCCAATGCCAGGTCTGGGATTCCCACGGCGTCTCTTAATCACAGATGCTGAGCTCACCTTGACAGGTGGGGGACACTTGGGTGGGCAGAGAAAAGGGAGAATTCCTAGGGGAGAAGTTCCTAGTGGGCCTACTGTGCACACGAGCGTGAGACACATCCAGAGACAGGAAATCCAAACAAAATAGTACACGCAGTCTACTCAAAAGCAATTCTGAACATGAATGTGAAATGACTGGGGTTCAGGAGATTCTGGGCCAGCCTGAGACACGCGGCCTTACTCTTTATTCCCTCAAGCGTGGTGAGTCCCATTGTCCCCAGCCTTATCTCCCACGGCAGAGTTTGGGCCAACTCTTGAAGTTAAATGGAAAATGATCTTTTTATCCTGCAGCAACCGGTCTGCCAGATAGTATCGAGATAAGGGCAGGGCCTTTCACAGTACCTCGCACACAGTAAATGGTTTGTGGAAATAAAAACCTTTAATGTTGAAAGAACTTAGGAAAAAAATCAAGCTTTAGAGTTGTGATTTTTCCCGGAGGCCTAAAGGAAGAAAAGAAGTTTACTTAAAGCACCCTTGTCCTTGGGCCCTCGTAGCTAGTAACTTGGGCCTATAAAACTGTATTCCAACCTGCCCCAAACGTAGAAGTCACTTGACCTGGGAAACCGGCTCCAGTTTGAATGACTCCAGCCAGGTTGCTCTGATGTATAGATCCAGGGACTGTGGTGGGGAGACTCGGGGACAGGGTGAGGGGTGTTTGAAGTTGACCCAGTGCACAGTGAGTACCGGTTGATTTTATTGCCACTTCTGTGAAAAGCCTTAGATGGAGGGAGCCCCAGGAATGAGCAGATGGCCGGTGAGGGGTCCTGCTCCTGACCACGCCTCTTCTCGTCCCTTCAGCGACCTGGTCATAGCTCAAACTTGTCATCATTTCCGGTGGTATCCCTTAACAGTTCCTGGGTCTGGATAGCACAGGTGCCTCGGCTCTGCGCCCCCAGAAGGCTGGCTGGCCCTGTCTTCCCCAGGCAGCCTTGGCCCCCTGCCGAAGCCTCCTTCCATTTCCTCCACCAGCGGCCTGGGCCTGGCCCCAGGCAGGCCTGTTTGTGGCTGTGGAGGCTTCCTGCAGGCTCCAGGTTTGTCACCCAGGCTAGACGCCACTCCCAGCCTGCCTGACCCTGGTCCCGTCCTCCTGGGCCAACTGGCCCTCCTGGCCAGGGCCTGTCTTCTCTGTGCGGTGGCATCAGCAGCTCCCTAGTTGAGAGCCTTTCAGACACAGGGGCAGCGTGGAGGGCTGACCCAGCCTTCCTTAGTATGCCCCCCCAAAAAAACCAACCAAAAAAACTCATTTTGAACGGCTCCCAAAGTGGTAAGCATGTTGGGGGCTGCAGTGCTAGGAGCTGAGGACAAGCTAGGGAGTGCAGAGCCACAAGGAGGGGAGTGACCAACAAAGACAAAATGGTCTTTGTACAGCCCTGAGGACGCTCAGGCGGGAAACAGTTCCTGCGAGTTGCCCAGAGCAGGAATCTGTCCAGACCCATCTGTCCAAGCCCTGCCATCCAGATCAGCGGTTCTCACCCTGTGGGTCATGACCCATAGAGACTGCATTAAAGGGTTCTGGCATTAGGAAGGTTGAGAACCACTGAGCTAGATTGATGCGTAGCAAAGGAATGAAGCTCTGGCCACTGGGGCCCAGCAGGATTGTTTTGCGTTGTCCTTCAGAGAAGAGCAGAGGCCATTGGTTGCATGTCTTCTGACATCAGGGCTCTTCCAAGAAGAGCCCTGTCATGAAGAAACAGGTGTCATCAAGGGAAACTAGAGGAAACTGCCCTTAGAAATGGCTATTGCTGTCCTTATAAGCCACCATCAAAACACAATAGAGTATAACGGGTTACACTCAAGGCGCGACTTGGCCAGCACGGTGAATCAGACGGCCACCCACATAAACTCAGGTGACAGTTCTGTGACCAAGTCCAGTGAGACCTGTACTTGTCAATCTAGCCTTGCCTTAGAGAGCTGTAAAAATGATATCTAGTCTGTTTTCTCAACCTTCTGTTATTGAATTTGGTGGTTGGAAAGGAATTTTAAAAGGTTATATTGTCCCCGGTCTTTTAGACAGAAATTATTACTTTCTGGATAAACATTTATTAAATCTCAACCACGTGCCAAGCACTGTGCCAGATGCTGGACTGGCTGTTCTTTCTTTAGGACTGTACAGTCTATTGAAGATGACAGATACACAGACAAATATTGTAATGGTTTATGAGAAATCTTATCATAGCTCTATGGCCAGTTCACGGAGGCCCCTGTCTCTTTTTCAGATTTTCTGGCCTCAGGGATTCCACTCTCTTCCTTAAAGCACAGGGCAAAGCAGCTGGCCAGGTGGGTTCATGGGTACTGGACTCAGTCCTAGGCTTTCTGTTCGTGGCTGACTGGTAAATAAGTTGAAGAAGGCCCCCTTGCCAATTTATTTGTCACAGTGGATTGGATAAGAAGACACCAGTGGACTCTTGAACCCACCCAGGCTGCAGCTTACCTGGGAGGAAGGAGGCTCACCTGGCCAGCCACTGTGTGATGCTTGCAATGAAGACCCGGGGAGTTCTGCCTTTACCGGGTACACACTCTTAATTACTGAGCGGTTAGTTTTATCTTTCCTCTCAATACCTTGAAAGAAATTCTTGGGTCCCTTTAATGTAGAAAAGAGACTTTTTAGCTGAAGGGGAAAAAAAAGTTCTCTGGGTGTATTGACACGATGGAACTTTGTGGCTAGATTCGGTGCAGTTCCCTTTTCTTCTCTTTCTGCCATTTTGGAAGCAGCCCCACGCGAATGCCCAGTACGATGCCAGCCAGCATCTCCACCCTCACCCTTGGCTGCAACAGGAAAGGCATGCGCCGGGCACAGCCACCTCCAAAAGCTGGATCTTGGGCAAAACCAGGCATAGGCCATCCTGATTCCTGCCCGCCTCCCCATGGGCATCTGTTGACATTTCTGCCATTGAGCTGGGCTGGACCCCAAGTGAGTCATCACTCTCTCTCCCCAAATTACCAAAGGTATTTACAATATTGCAGTAGAAGAGGGAGGAAATCACATCTAACATTCCACGGAGAGCCCTCAAGAATCCTGGCCAGAGCGTTGGTTCATCCTCCGAGCTTCCAGGTGGTACATCTGCAGTCATCTCTCAGTTAACCATGAAACGATCCAGTTAACACTGGTCGCAGGCAAGGTCTTCAGATACATAATTTCTATTGAACCTCTTGTTCAGGAGAACCTCTTTATCACGATAAGTATGGGTTTTCCTCTAGCAACAGTTCTGCCATGACTTTTGTTTCATTGTTTCCCTAACAAAAAATCCTGTTATTTTTGTTTTTTTTTTTTTTTTTTCTTTTTTTTATTGAACGGTAACTATGTACATTAATGCACTTTTGGGGTACAGTGTGGGGTTTTCACATGCAATCTGAAA
>NW_003852416.1:1372890-1403329 GCF_000181295.1 Otolemur garnettii
TTTGCTAAGGTTCTGTCCTTTCAGCCTCCTTCTGGACGGGAGCTTCTGTAAAAAGCTGGCTGCAGTTCGCCATCTTGGCTCCGCCCCCAAATCCTGTTATTTTTGAAGAGAGTGTAAGATCATTGCAATTTCCCCATGGAAATGTAAGAAGCCTGCCTTAATTGATACCAGTAAAACACTTGGCACCAGGGATCTGCAATTTCAGCTGAGAGCAAAGGAAAAGCCTGTCTCTGCTGTAAAAAATTCATTTCGTTTTTTAGTGAATGATCCAATTCATATGTAGAGTGAGAAGCCAGAATTCTAGGGGGATGGTTCCATCTTGGGTTTTAATTGATTGGCCTTTTTTTTTTTTTTCTGCCTAAACATGATTCATTGCAAAACTTTTTATTTAAGGCAAATAACATGATAGGTCTTTCTAATGCTGTTGCTCCGAGGGGCAGTGGAGAGTGCTGAGCGAGCATTTGAATGCTGAAGTGCTTTATGAGATAGAATACTTCAGAGCAGAAATTATTGCTAAGGCTAATGAATATCACTGGGTCAACCATAAAGCAAGCTCAGGGACTATCTATCCTATTTATCAGGGGATAAATCTTTGATGAAATAAAGTAGTTCAGGACAATGATTTGGAGGGTGAATGCTGTGTTGGTCCTTACCCAGATTCAAGTGGACCAATTCTACTTTGTATGTGTTAAGTAGAGGGGTCCATGTAAGAATTAATTTCTAGAACGAGTTCTGCTTAAAAATGTTTAGTAACCAGTTCTCTGTCTGCATTGTCTTCCTCCTTCTAAAATTTTTGCATCATTTCATTTTTCTTCTCAAGTACATATGCTAATTTTTGAAATATGCAATTGAATATACACTCTCTATAATACCCAGCCCTTTTAGCCAGGTTGCATGGCTTGGGAAACATGGCCTAGGTTAGGCTATGGGAGAATGAAGCACTCAAAGCTGGGTGATTTGGTTGGCAGGAAGGTGGGCTGTGTACAGACTGTACTTTGCTAACAAGAATGCCACAGTTGAAAGGGGAAGAAAGAGGTCACCATTATCTGACAGTTTTATTCACTGGTAAATTAGTGAGTGAGGTTCAACTCTAAAGAACCACATAAACCAAGGAGTTTTGACTTCAAAATGGTAACCTTTGGAAAATTTTTACTTATTTAAAAATTGCAGCCATTTCTTTTTGAGAACTATTCTCAGGATTTGTGGCATTGAAATCATCTTTATTGGAAGCACAGCTGTTTGAGGGAACATTGAATTTGGGATATCTACCCAATATCAGGAGGAACACAATTGGGTGGATATGGTGGTCATCAGCTTGGGTGATGAGGTTCTAAGTAAAAATACATGGAGGCCAAGTTCTTTTTTTTTTTTTTTTTTTTGATCTGGACCTCATTGACTGATTATAAAGAACGTATATTGAAAAAAAGTAATTTATTCTTTCAATCACTGTTTACTGAACCTCTTCCCTGGCAAATTTCCCCTTGATTACTGCCTCTTACTGTTCTTTGATCAAAAACATTTTGCCTCTTAGCCAGTATTACCCATTTGCTTCGGAACAACTGTCACATGACGTTCATTGAGATGAAAATCTAACTATTGCTTGAAGGGTCTCCAATACTTCTTTCAGCTGCCATATTTAAAACCCAGGCTCCAGAAATTCTGCTCGCATTCCATAATATTTGAAAGGTCAACCACCGTCTTCTGTTATTCTGAACTATTTTTAGAGTACAAGTCATGCCAGCACATTATTTACGTTGGTCAAGTCAGCTGGTCACTTGCCAGGGCCACTCTTTCTCTTCTCCATGTTGACCTCCCCTCGTTTTGTTGCTGTTAAAGAGGCCTGGGCTTCTTGGGTGCTAGAAGAACACATGCTATGTAATTACAAAAGAACAGTAACTATCTCAAGCATCTGCTTAGGTAATCCATTCCTTTTTCTCAAAAAAAAAAAAAAAAAACCTACAAATATAAGCTGAATTTAAAAAAATCTCTTTTTGTTGTTGTTGCTCATGATAGTAACCCTGCTGCCAGACTCCTGGGGCGCCAAGGAGATTCAGCTAACCAAAACAGAGAACAAATCCTCTCAGGCCAGTCGGGATGTCAAATATAACACCATTCTCTTTGTTTCAGAGAACTGTGTTCTTATTGATGGTTTGCTTTAATTTTCTTGCTTATAAAATATGCCGGCCAAACAAGGGCCTGTTTGAAATGTAGGGAGGGAGACAAGAGTTCCAAACTCATGGAACAAAATGGGATGGGGAGAGATTGTGAAAGCACAATGCAGAGAGCAGTGAAATAGCTCTGTCATGTGTTCTCGCTGACCAAGTGTTTTAAATATCAAACTGGGAACGTGATCCAAAGTTTCAACACTTTTCAGCGTATTATATACTACACGCCATGATGCGTCATTTCAGAACAGCTTGAAAAATTGCACAAAGTTCAGCGGATGACCCACTCACTTGAGAGCAATAGTATAGCTTTAAAAATTCCTCCACACCTCCCTTGTTCATGTGAAAACCTGATTTTACTGTATAAATTTGACTGTGTTAATCCTCGCAGCTTCATTGCCTGGTCGACACGTTTTTCTAGTGTTTCAGATCTCTCTTTCTCTTTTAAAAAAATCAGTAAGTATGCAATATCAAGACCTACATTTCAGAAAGTGGATTCAGTCTTTAACTTTTGCTCAATCTGATGTGGTCATTAGGTAACCCAGGAGGAAAATGGAACACTTTGAACAAGCAATGTGAAGCAGATGTAGTTTCAGAAATAACATTTAAGAATGTGCATTGGATATGACATCCTTTCACATTTCAGAAATCGCCAGCACAGTGGATTGTTTAAAATACATGAAGTGAGATTCAGCAGCTGGGGAACACTTGTTTATCGACTTCGTAGTGTTAAATACCAATAAATGTTTTAAACAATGAACTGGTATGTAACATTACCAAGTAACTCTTTCTGTTAAATAAAACACGTTAGAACTCATGGTACAGCTGAGCTTTATAATAATCAAAGGATTACGGGCCACATGTTAATTCAGGATAACATAGAATCACATAATTGTTATAGCTGTATTTCCAAAGTCATTAACTTTAATACACAAATTTTATACATTAGGGGACTGAATGTCCCATATTCTGAAAGTAGGGCCAATCAGAGGGCCTCAGGTTAGGGGTTAGAAGTACTTGGTTCAGTCAAACATGTTAATTGAGGGGAAAGAATCAGAAGTCCTAGTCAGTGGTTTTTAATTGAAACTACTTGATTTGTTGACCAGATGTCCATTCTTTATCACATTGGGTTGGCTGGTTGAGAGTCAGGCTTGCTTTGACATCTTGGATCCTAGTTCTATCAGAGACCGTGGAAGAACTTGATTCTCCTGATCAGACCTCTCTTTATTCAGATGTGTAGCCCTCATGTAGCATTAACAATTCATTTTGCTCATTTTATTCTCCCCAGATCTTACGTGAAGATGATGAAAGTCTTCTCCCTGGAGGCCTACTACACAATGTAGGCGTTGACACCAAAAAATTGTTAAAAAATATATTGATGGCAGGTAGGACATCTGGTCATGAAATTTGGCATGAGAGACACAGCCTCTTTATTCTTCTCAGTTCAAGTTCATGTTGCTTGCCCTGGGTTTTCCCTAAAGAGGTGAACTGGGAGCATTTGGTCCTTGATGCCACCTCTCCCCACTGGCACCTGCTAGGCCTCTTCTAACCCAGACCGGCTCTTGGTCAGTGGTTGATGTGGCCCTCACTCTTTTACCCATGTTCTCAATTGGCAAGAGTTCCTGGAACTCTTTCTGTTTCATTCACACTGCACAGGGATCATTTTGGAGCTCCAAAAACTTTTGGGGAATAGAAAATTTGTGAGGCTAAGTCCCCATCTACCTAGAAATTCCTCACTGCTATTTCTTTCTTCCAGGGCTCATTCCCAGGAAATAGGTCACAGGTGTCCCTTGCTGTTGCTGTATTGTACAAACTTAACTGGGGAGTGATTCCTTCTTAGGACCTATGGGGAGCCTGGGCTGGGGAGGGAGTCACGGGCTGGAGATTTTTGTCCTCTTTCTGACTCTCCTGGCCTTCAGCAAGTCTGGTTCTATTCTTGAGGAAACCCTAGTCCCTTATCAACACCCCTATTCCTTTTCCTCCTCAAATTATCCAGGCTTTTAAGGAAAGGCAAAAGATCGAGGGTGGGAGAAGGAAATTCTAGGGGAAAGCATTGTTAAATATTTTAAGACATTAAGTTATTGGCACTATTTACAACTATTAGATCACATTTTCATCGTATAAAGTGGGCATTTTTAACTTTTTCCCTTTTTAAATTTCCAATTAATGTTAACTCAACTAAACCCAATGATTAGGGTTACAATGTTTGTGTTTGTTAGGTAATGTCCCTGTCATTAGGCCCCTCCCCCAGGAGGCGTGCCATATACCCTTACCCTGTGCTCACTAAGTGACAGCACACCAATGCCCCTCCCTCCTCACTCTCTCCCACCCCCTTGCTCCTTCCCCCCAGCTTGAATTAAATTGAGTTTTTCTCTTACGTGGGTATGTTTTAGTTCATCTACTGGCATCGTATTATTTTTTCCTATTAAAAAGAGGAAATCTAAGGTCAGAGGGGTAAAATAACTTGTCTCAAAAGCAGTAAGCACAGGTTGGGCTCCTGTAGCACAGTGGTTACAGCACCAGCCACATACACTGAGGGTGGCGGGTTTGAACCCAGCCCAGGCCAGCTAAACAACGACAACTGAAACAACAACAAAAAAGCTGGCATTATGGCAGGTGCCTGTAGTCCCAGTTACTTGGGAGGCTAAGGCAAGAGAATCACTTAAGCCCAAGAGCTGGAGGTTGCTGTGAGCTGTGATGCCACACACTCTACCCAGGGAGACATAGTGAGACTTTGTCTCAAAGAAAAAAAAAGGCAGTAAGCACAAAAAATACAATATGTAACTAGACTTTTCTGACTCCAGAGCCAAGAACCTGCCCCCTAAAATAGTGAAACCCCCAGAAATTTAGATGTGACTTGTCTGGGGACAGCCTGGCACTGGGATGTTGTTTTCAGTCTCCTGGTGGTTCTCAGGGAGGGTTGGAAACCACGGCCTGATGCCATGCTGTCCACAAACACAAGTGTATTGCAGGCCAATCCCACTCTGTTTGATGTTATCGATTGGGGATTGACTTTTGCTTAGAATTCCTTCTTGTCTCTGAAAGATGATTGAGCTTCTGAAAAGAAACTTGCTGGAGGGGATGTTGCTGGGGTGTTGAACCACAGAAGAGACTCTTTCTTCATACCTTTTCATGTACCAAAATGACTCCCAAATGTTCCCAGGTTAACATGAACTTCTAGCCATGTAGAATCCAGCGGGAATGAAAACCTTAGGGGAGCAAATGTTTAGATTTTAAAATGTAAGTTCCCTAATTAGAGAAGCTGAGGCATGGTGCTCAGTACTGTACCTTGAGGAAAAACAAAAAAAACAAAACAAAAAAAACTTTCTTTAGAACATTTTTGGAGGGAGTGGGATAGTGAAAGCTATTTTTATCGCTTTCAATGAAACTCATAAATGATCTTCTTCCAAAAAGACTAATTTCATTGCAGGCTGGAGAAGTCAGTAAAGGCCTTAAATAGGTTGAACTTCTTTAGTTTTCACTCAAAGGCCACACTCAATTGTAGCCCTTGTTAAAATTTAAGCTGGGAAACGTCTCTGAGGAGAAATTCAAGCTTTCCTCCAGCTTGGACTGGTCATGAATGGTGATTATCTGACTGTAATTCAAATCATATGTGCGGCCCTTGTTTTTTGCCCTCCTCAAGATTATTTTTCCCCTTTTAAATCAAGCAAAATAGTCACTGGCTTAAAGACAGCCCCGCTCACATAGTGCTGGAAAAGCAATGGTGTTCCAAGACCTCAAACTACAAACCCGATTTAGAAATCTCCCGCCAAGATGAGGCTCGGGATGATCGCATCTTAATGAGACTAATGATCCTCACTTCAGCCTTTCCCCTGTGACTCATGAATGAATAGACTTCAAAACACAAAACTAAAATTGTCAGAAAGATACAAATGTGGGCAAAAGAGAGTACTTACTTGATTTGTATTCTAGTGGCAGGGACTTGTTTTATACACAGATGGGCCTAATTATGCCCTTGTCTCTGAACTGCTGAATGCAGAGTGAGCAACCTGAGTGTCTCTAGGAAATTTTCCTGTCATCTCCATGCTGGTCATGACCATGGACAATGCCAGTAGACACCTGGTGTTACACATGGGAGGGCTTTGTATTTGGCATTTATTTGGCATTTTAGGCCACGTGAGGCAGCATGGCCAGGTGAGGAGGGCTGGATGTAAGCGGACATGGGTCACCGCACAGGGATAGATGTTGTGCTCTGCTGCTAGCTGGTGGTGAGCTTAGCAAGCCCGCATCCCACTTGAACCTGACTCCCTCTCTGTAAAACGGGAGAATATAATTCTTACCTCAAGGGGTGATTGTGACATTCAGATGAGCTCGTGTATAGAATTCGTGGAGCATGTAGAAATGCTGGCTATTTCTGTGATCAGAGGTCATTAGGAGAGTCCTGAGGACTATGGAGGACATTGACACGGGCCTACATGCCCAGCCCACTCCCTGCTCGGCACAGGTGCGCAGCCACCGGGAGACCAGCGGTCACTTCACCCTTTCGTGCTTTCCTTTTCAGTGGCCTTGGAGTTTTCCTTGGTTTTTGAATTAGTCTCACTGTGCACCAGATTTCTTTAAGGAGTCTTCAGTGTTTTAACATTTAAAAACCCTGTTCTAAAAATAGATTTCTAATCCTGTGTTGCCACAGGCAGTCATTTCTCCCCAGGGGCTGCTCGTGAAGTATCAACTGGCCTTTCTGGAACTTGCCTCTGTTCCTGCCCATGGCCCCTTTCTGTTTTGTGTGTTTGTGAAGATGTTTACTGGAATGTTCACCCTCGTTCCTTACCCTCCTGTGTTTATACGGTTGAATCAGCAGAGCGAGAGCTATAGCAGGTCTTTGGGACGCAGCCTTGTACTGTTGAATTTTATAATAAAACATGGTAAAGTCCAGGGCTACCTTTTACCTTCACCTACATAGCAAAGGAAGCTCCTGCCAGTCTGCCTCAGTCAACATAGAGCAGCCGTCACTGAAGCAATGAAACACCACCTGGTCACACCGGGTCGCGGATGAGGCTGCAAGCAAGCCCCTCTTCTGCTGCAGAAGGAAAAAGCAGGAAAACAAACACAGTGACCAGAATGACACCACGGCGCAGCGTCATCAGGTGGATTCAGGAATGTTAGAGCTGCCTGACTTGTGGCTTTTTAGGGTTATAGGTTAAAATTGGGTGATGTTTTGGTTTTAGAGATTGGAGGACAGGGAATTGACATAGGGTAAAACAAATGGAGACAAAGGAGTGGGGTTTGTAGGGGTGCCCCAAAAGGTAGAAGGCGTCCTAGATGGAAGGCCAAACACTGTGTCCGGGCCCTTCTGCCCTCCTGACCTCTCAGAGAGGAGTGTCCTGGGCTCTAGAATCAGGCCATAGGCCAAGGCTCCTCTGGACGGACCTAGGAGTCCCTGTGTGTCCAGAAGGGACAGCTGCTCTCGGGCCTGGGCTCCTCCTGATCTCAGACGGTCCAGTCGGGGTTTCACACTCAGGGATTTCTGTGTGTACACCATCCAGCTCCCCCACCCTTTGGAAACATGACAGAACCGGGGAGCGAGAGTCAACAACAGTGAGGTAGAAGACATACCTCTAGTCTGAAGACACTTCCCGTTAATGTATTGACAATGTTAATATGATGTGAAATTTGTGGCAGAACCTCAGACCGGGATTCTTCTTGCACAGCTTGAGAATAGGAAGAGGTATAGGGGTTAAGCACCAGATTTTACAGAAAAGTGCTTCTTTGGGAGACATTTTACCTATTTGGGGTCACTAGGGCATCGTATAAAACATCACTTTTTTTCCCAGTGTGTTAAGACACATGCCTGGGTTGTCTTCTAAGTTCTCTAACTTCTTTCTGGAAGCAAGCCTATGTGAAATCTGCAGAATTTTCCAAAATGAATCCCAGTGCCCTTTGGATAAGCAGAGGCCCAGGGACTCAGCAGAACAAATTTAGCCCTTAATTCCTCTGCTGTAGAGTCAGCAATAGTCGTGCACAACCTTGGGGCCATGGGTGAGGGTTCTGAAAAAAAAAAAATCTAATTTAGCACTACAGATACATTCCAAAGAAAGAGTGAACGTGCCTGGGTCATGTTTGTTTTTGCAGAAACAGCCCTGATTTTGTTAAAGAATGACAATGGAGGCATCTGCAACGTACAGGGAACATTTTTGTGCCTTGTCCCAACCAAAATTTTCCAGGAGATTTTAATGTAATTTGTTTTCCTGCCCTGCCCCCAAATGAGAAAAATGTGCTTCCAGGATGAGAAGTCAAGTTTCAGCAAAGAATAGTAATCTCTTTGCCACTTAATTATGAGTAATCAAGAGGTGGTTTTGCACAGCAGATACTCAGCGCACCATGGCATAGGGCACGTCGGGCCTGGGAGGAGAAGTCAGGTCCTCAGGCATCCGCAGCTGCACCTCTTTTGGCACCATCCCCACTGGTGAGTGTCAGCGGGTGTTCTTGTGTGGCTCCGTCTGCACGTAGGTATGAGGGCCCCAGCCATCTGCCCGGAAGAAAAAGCTTTTAGTCCCTTGGAATAGGTGGATTAGAATAGTGTGATGCATAATTGCTGTTTCCAATCAAGTCTGTTGCACACAAATTTAGGTAAACACATGTCTTCTCAACTGAAAATACTTTGAATTGTGACCATGTAGGAAAAGGGAGAGGGGAGTTTTTTTTGTCTCTTTAAAGCTTGAAATGAGATCAGATGAAGCTGAAAGTGGAGGAAAGATGGGCCTCATTTTTTTCTTGTGTTAAAGAACACTTTCTAGAAAATTCTAAAAACTATCATACTAAGCGCAGCTGATGCTTGGTACCATTCTGTGCATCTTCATGCCTCATATTTTGAGACTTGTGTCTCTGATGGGCTCAGGCTTATGCAGCTAGTAGAGTGGGTGAAGATTTGAATCCAGGCCTCTGGATTCTAAGAGGGTTTTGCTGAGTCTGAATGCATGTTGGTGAGATGAGTACTCAGCACGTCCCTGGCTATCGGTGGAACTTCCATATATCTGCTGTCCTCTGAAGCCTTCTGTTCTATCTGGAAGATTGTTCAGGGAAATCTGGTAGTCCATCTTCTGGGAAGACACACATCTGGACAGAGTGGATTCCTGTGCCCTCTTGTTTGGCCTTTTGTGGGTGCCTGGATTTTCCTAGCTTCCTCACACAGACCCACCGTTGAAACCCAACATACCAAGTCAGCCTGGTAGAACCAGGGCAGGTTGTGCTTAACCAGTCTTGGGTAGATTGACATGGCCTCCTCCCATAGAGAAGTCATAACCTGGAAAATACATTTCTTCGTGCCATGTTTCCTTTTCCCGATTTCCAACATTTGAAACATTTATTAAAGAAAGGAACTGTTCTTTCTTCCATTTTCCTGAAACAATATGTTTGTAAAAAGCACAAAACAGTACAAAACCACAATACAGAGATCCAGACCTAGTCACCCAGAGAATACCCAGTTAGAATCCTGGGATTGTCTTTCACCGAATGCCAAATCTTCCACTCGTCATACACATAGAGTACAAGAGAAGTAAATGCCCCCTTGAATTAACTGAAATGTAATTGCTTTGATTAATGATTGATATGTAATTTGTTGTGTAATTATGTAAAAAGTTAATGCATACATGTAATGTAAATTCAGAACATTTAAAAGGGCACCCAGGGCGGCATCTATGGCTCAAAGGAGTAGGGTGCCGGCTCCATATACCGGAGGTGGTGGGTTCAAAACCCAACCCTGGCCAAAAAATAAAAAAAAGAAAAGGGTACCCGGAGAAAAGACTTCTCCCACATCACCCCAAACTTAGGTCAACTTCCTCATTGGAGGCATACCGATGTAAAGAGTATTGGTTTACTTAAAAAAACAGTTCTTGAGTATCACTAATCCCATCTTATGTTCAGTTATACTGAAGTAATTTAGATGAAAATCATTGTTGAGCCCATCTAGGAGTAACATTTGCTGTAGGGAGTTGAGATGGTACAGTGACCGCCAGCAGAAGCCCCCCCAGGCACTTCACTTTCATCAGCATCTATTGAGCACCTTCTCTGAACCAAGCTATGACAAGGCACCCAAGTCATGTAGTCAATCAAGTCAAACAGCTGTCAGTTGCTTTAGGGAAAATTGAGTGATAGTCAAAAATTTCAGTTGGAAACTAGACAAGTTCATTTGGAAGAACAGATGAATACGAAGATGAGAAACCCCTGAAAAGGAAGAGCAGTAAAGGGAAAAGCTCCACAAGACATCAGAACATATTAGAAAACCTCTGTTATCAAAACAGATTGGTACTGACATATGCATAGGCAGACTTATAGACCAGAGTGGAAAATCCAGAATCAGACCTATTTGCATAAAGAAACTTTTATATGAAAAAGGTGCCATCTCAAATTGGTGGAAGAATGGATTTCTCTACAAATGGCATTGGGATAAATAGAAACACACACACATACGCACACCAAAATCCCTTCCTCACACCATATACTGACAAGAGACTTAAATATAAAAAGTGAAAGTATAAAAATATTAAAAGAAAATATTGGCAATTACTCCCTGTCCTTCAAGATTATGAAACTTTCTGAACTATGACTCAAATCTAGACCTAAAAAGGGGAAGAGATTAATAAATTTGGTTGTATTGAAATTTAAAAAAACTGTTATATGGAAAAAAATTAAAAAACCAACATGAATAAGATATAACAACTGACAAACTAGAAAAAATATTTGCAACTTATAGACAAATGTTAGTCACCCTAATGTATATAAAGGAAATCTCCTAAGCATAGGGGAAAAACTCTTCAAAAATTCCGTAGAAAAATGAGTTAGAGATATAAACAGTTGACAGAAAACAAAAATCCACATCTCTTTTAACAGTAGGAAAAGATGCTCAACTTCCTTCATGATGAGATAAGTGTAAAAATAACCACACCAAGAGGCCATTTCTCACCTGTTTAGGTGCCCAATTCCAGAGGGTTGACAATAGGTTTGCTCTACCGGCAAAGCTATAGGGAAACAGGGACTTTGCTCCAGTGCTGGTAGGTGTGTGAATTTATACAACCTTCAAGGAGATTTTGGCACCATCTAACAAAATCTCATGTGCATAGGTGGCCCTATGACATTGCAATTGTATGTCTGGAAATCTCCAAGAAGGTTAAATTGTGGGACAACCATGTAATTGAGTAAGTCCGGTGCCATGGCAAAGGGAATGAGGATATTCCCAAGATATAGCTGTGGGGTGACCACCAGGGGATGTCAAGTGAACAAGGAAAGGCAGAAAGAAGAATAGCACGCCGTTATTTATCCAAAGGTGGATGTATGCAACGTTTACACATAGAGAATATGTACCATTTGCTTGTATTAAGAACACGATGGAAGAATAAACCACGTATTTTTAAAATGACTACTATGTAGGGAGAGAAAGACTTGTGTGGAGAGAGCAGAGGTGAAAGTTAGCCTTGTTAATTACATTGTTCTGCAGATTTAACTTTGGAACATGCAAATGTCTTATATAATTATAAAACTAAATTATAAAATTAAAATGTAACCTGCAGTCTCTAAAGGTGGAAAATAGAATGAAGCAAATCAACCTAACCATGGATTGAGCTGATGGTGTAAGCAGAGAAGAGAGCTCTTTCATATTTACTTTAAATATAATAATTGTACGTCCCTGAACACCCTAAGGACAAAAAGAACTGTAAAAAGAGTCTTATTTTTAGTAATTATAATAGTCGGTGCTAATGCTTATGTTGTTATTCTGAGTTTGTTATAAGCATGGCATGGGATAAAGCAAATGAATGTTGGCATGATTACAAAATGAGAATTCTGTGAGTTCAGACATAAGATCCAGGCATTTAAGTAAAATCTTGCAATTTTGATTTTGAAGGAGGAGTATTAGTATGAACTCAATTAATAGATTCTCTTAAATCTCTATCCACTCAAAAGGCCTAGAATGAATGACTGAACCAGTAGCAAAGAGGAGGCCTACCACCCAGACGGTGGTTCTGCTGAAAGGAACCAAAGCTTCTTGGCAAGACGGATAATTCCAAGTCTGGGAGGAAATAAACAAGGCGAGCCTGGGGCAGCTTACCATGACTGAGAGCTAGGAAGCTATCAAAGACGGGAAGAAACATGTCAGACAGACTCAGGAGCCAACTTGCAAAAGCTCCCACAGGGCAAATATTTCAACATCAATAAGGATAATAACGAAAATGGATCGAAACACATCAAATATGTTTTAATCCTTGAGTTACAAATGGTGCTGGAAAAATCATCAGTCCCTCGCGGAGAATGCTGGGGAACAACTCGTTAGTTTGAAATTGGTAAATAAAGGAAAGATAAAAGCATGTACTGTTTGTTTCTACGTGAACTCTGTCTCAGGGAGCGTAGATACGAGGAAGTTTCTCTTTATAGAAGTAGGATAGCTAATGAAAAGGAGTGAGAGGAGTGATGAAGCCAGCGAGGACACAGCCTCAGCTCCCTGAGTGTCTACCTAGGGACGGAGGCTGGAGAAGAGAACATCGTGCAGACTCTAATGAATTAATGGATCTAGGCAATGATCCTCAGAGCTGCCGACCTCATTAAAAAAGAAACAATCCAACTGATGGAAGAACACAAGCCATGAAATGGTCTTACCAAAAAAAAATCAAACAAATCTGATCAAGACCCAGCTACCAATTATGGGAAGTGCAGGGGCCAGGGGAACAGGTTAATTCCACGGGGATGCAATCACTGAAGTGCAGACTGGGGGAAATTCTACCGAACAAGTGACCTAGTTTCTTCAACAGCTTTTGAGGATATAAAAGAGAAAGATAAGGAAGAATCTGAAAATTTAAAAAAAATTAGAAACTAACTACCAACTCCATTGTGTAGACCAAATTTGAATCCTTTTAAAATGTTGAAGATAACCAAGGACGTGGGAACCCTGGGATGTGGACCAGTTACTTAGCAATATTAAGGAAGTATTATTGTTAATTCTTTCTAGCTGTGGCAATGTGATTATTTTTGAGTTTTCTTATATTTTAGATATATGTATATATTGGGATATTTATAGATAAACAGATATGATATCTGAGATTTACTTCAAAATAAATTGAGGGTTGGGGGAGAGAGATGTAGGATAAACTATCTTTGCCATACATTGCTTAATTTTTTAAGCTGGTGACAGTACCTCCAGGTTCATTAAACTACTCTTTCTGCTTGAATAGACATTAAAACTTTCCATAATAAACAGTTAAATCAAAAGTAGGGGGAGGCTTTATTCAGGTATAATTCACAGTCCACAAAAATAAATAAATAAATGAATTCAGCCTTCTGAATTTCCTAGATGGGGAGCTGATAGAACTATTCAGGTGTGTTTATTCCAGCTCTCCTTGAGTTTGTTACCATTGTGATGATTAAAAAATAATAATAATAACAAGCCACATAGTATACAACATATCTGAGAGTTGATTCAGAACTCCCAGTTGATTTTCGCATATTCTTAAAAATGTATTTTCATGGAAAACTTAGAATTGTCAATGCTAAAAAAAGGCTGCTAACCAACCACCATAAAAGCCTCATCTTAGATAATTAGAAGGCTTCCCTCACTTCTTCCCCCTTTCTCCATCTGTGTCATATTTTTGAAGGGAAGTATTATCCTTTTTATTTACCATTACCATTTTTATTACAATGAAGAGTGTGATTATTGTCAGTATCCCGGTGGTGAAGGATGCACAGGATAATACATTTAGCTCTGGAATGGATGTTAGCTCTTCCTTGGGTGGATGTCATTTTAAAATTGAGGGTTATGCACAGATTTATTTACCTAGATAGAAGGGGGCACTATTTGTAGTAGAAAACCTAGAACTGTGACTTTTTAACATTGGCTGTTGGGGAGTTTGAACAGCCAGGTCTTACCTGGCTTTGAAACAGACTTGCAAACTAAGTATCTTGGGATGTGGGAAGGATGGAGTTTCTTGGATTTTGACCCTTACCTGTAGTATCTGGTGTTGTCATGGTTGGCCTGGAGTCTCAGATGGCCTTGGGTGAGAGCACTGACTAATATCATAAACTCTATCAGGAGGATATTATCACAAGTTAAAGAGTGAAAAGGTGAACATTCAGACTTGTCTGCACAGCCTGTGCCTCCTGCATTGATACCACAAAACATTGGGGTTAATTTTCATCTACCATAAACCACCAGGGCTGATACCAGCAATGGAAGTGTGTATTTGACAGAGGTCTTTCTTTGCTCATTTGGCAGTCTAAGATTTATGGTATGTCAACTGTTTACAGAACCATGCCCCAGGTGCTGTAGGAAACATTCAAGAAAAAGTCCTGGGTCTCAACATGCTCCACATTTAGAAGGAGGGGTAAAACAGGACGGTACTTTTAAATTTGCATTCTAATTAAGTATGGATCCTAGAACAGGATGTTATGCAAGATTTCAGGTGAGTTGGCTTTTACAATTTTTGGTCCCAGTGGGCACAGATCAAGGGAGAATTCCTAGAAAATGTTACAGAGTCACACCTCGCTTAACAATGGACGTGCATTCTGAGAAATGCGTCATCAGGAAGTGGGGCTGTGTGGCATCAGAGAGTAACTTACACAGCCTGGATGGTACCGTCTGCTACACACCTAGGCTATTGGTATGGTCTATGGTTCGGGGCCACAGACCCGTCCAGTGTGTGACTGTGCTGTATACTACAGGCCGTTGTCACACAACGGTGAGTATTTGTCTATCTAAACATCTCTAAACCTAGAAAGGCACAGGAAAAATAACAGTATCATTATTGCCATCAATGTGGTCTTTTGTAGACCAAAATGTAGTTATGTGGCACGTGACTGCATTTGAGATGGATTTTGAAGGTTGGTGCGACTTAGGCGACCTGAGTTGGAGTGTGTGCGCGTGTGTGTGTGTACTTTTGCACACACACACACGCATGGGCACGTACTTATGTGCCGTTGTCTGGGAGAGAGGATGAGTCTGTTAGGAGGAGCATATCTAGTGAAAGCAGCAGCTTAAACAAAAGGCCAGAGTGGAAACTGAGGCCATTGTCTGGAGAACAGGGAAAAAGCCTGCTGACCCCTGGCTGTCCCCATCCTTTGGGCTTTTAGAATGGTCCCTTTGTCACCAGGCCTGCCTGTGTCTGCAGCAGTTTTTCCAAAGAGCACAGCAGATCTAGGTATCATGATGGGAATGTCCTTCTGAAATGTGTGTGAGGACGATGTCTTCCAATTCTATGATAGATAATGAAATCATTAGATTCCCACTGGTCAAGAAATAGAGTTTGTTTCTTGAAATCTCTCGGGCTGTTGGCCTCATTTTAGAGGTGGTAGGCTGTTTTAAGAAAATTCATTGTAGGAGCTTAGGAAATGAGTGAATTTGTCCTGAACAAATTTTGTTACAAAATATTTATTTATTTTACAAAAAGGATGCCCAAAGAAGATGCCTTTCAATAGCTAGTGTCCCTCATGGTATTTACAATATAGTTTCTTTTGCTAAAATTTTGTTTCCACTAAGCTTTCAGGTTCCGATGTGTGGTGTGAAGATACACAGGGACAGCACCATGGAAATGAACAATACAGTTTTGTCTCTTAGTTTTTATGTCACATTCCCAAGAGCGGGTCATTGCTCCTGGCCGGCACCTGTGGTCTCTACAGTTGGTAGGGCACACGCGAAATTTCCTCGGGGAAGGAAACAGTAGAACTTATGTTGGCATTTGTTCTTATGAGAAACAAACTAATCTTATTGACATTGACAGTAGTGCAAGGCAGGTCATTTTAAAGTAAATATACACATATCAGAGCTGTGTGTTCAGAGGTCATTTTTGGCCAGCCTGCATTTTGACTACTGGGTGTTAAGAATCTTGAACATCAGCCTTGGCTGTGGGCTACCTCGAGCTCCTTGTCTTTAGATGAAGTCGTGGAACCACTGAAGAATTTTAAGCAGTGGTGCTCTAAAACCATCAGAGGCGCGTTTTAAAGAGGTTACTTGAGTTACTGTGTGAAGAATGACTTGCAGGGAGGCAAGAATAGAAGTGGGAGACCAGTTAGGAGGCGAGACCAGTGCTGCAGGGTAGAACCATCAGCAGATGAAACCTGGGATGACAGGTGATGGGGGCAGGGTCCACCCTGCCCCCATCACCTGTCAGGCTATCAGCTTGACAACACGTTTAATGAACTTGTTTAAAAAATTTTCTGTTGTTGCCTGTGGCCGGAGGTTTTATAGCACACATCTGGTTATCCAGGGCTGTAAGGGGATAAGTGCTGGGGTTGATAAAGACTTAGGAGGTGAACGCTATGTTAATTAGTAGGAGGTAAGCACTCCAATTGGTTCAAATAACCAACACATTGAACCCACGAAGGCATAAATGTATTCATGATCTAGGTATATATAACTTAATAAAAATATATATAAAAATTAAAAAAAAGACTTGCCTTAAATCTGTGTTTACTTTCTGGGAATTTGAATAGGTAAAAATCCATTGACTACTAAGGTTTGGCCGATTTACTGAAAAACAGAAGCTCTTGCGTTCTGACGCCAGCTGAGACGTTGGGAAGCGTAGATTGAGCTGAGAACTTCCCTGACCACCCCACGAGATAAAGCCCCCTCCCTCCCATGTGTACATACAAACTTGCTCTCACATCATAGCCCCTGTCACTTTCTGAAAGAACAATGGACTTGTTTTCTTGTTTACTGTGGGTCTTTCTCACTTGGATACCAGGGCACAGAGGCTGTCAACCACCAGCTCTGGAACAGAATCTGACATGCAGGAGGTGCTCAAATTTTAAAAATGTGCTCAAATCTGGACTTGCCCAGGAACACACATCAATTATCCTTGACGCCTATGGGAGAGGCCCATAGGGTGGATGGCAGCGTTTAGCACTCATGCCCCAGGCCCTGCACGGTTTTGCAGAGCCTCTCATTTGCCAAACAACTGTCACTTTTGCAAATGTTCTTCTGACTGTTGAAGACGAGCAGAGGAGAAGACGAGACGTCGGTGTGTACTTCCCATTTGGTCACTGCTGTAAGTGCAAACATGAGGCTCTTGTGGGCCTTGGACTGGTCTAGGGAGGCCTGGGGGTGAACCTGCCAGTGAAGGAAGCTGTACAGAGCAAGGAGGTGCTTATGTTTTTGGATCATGCACCAGTTGTTTTTTATTTCTCCCTGGGTTTTATTTTTTCTTTAGGAACAATTTAAAGCCATAGACCTCCCTCCTTCCTTTCTCCCTTATCCTGTCCCTCCCATCCTGTTTCTCTCTCTCCTTCCTTCCCTCATTCTTCGGATAGAATGTTTCCACAAGGTAGGTGGGTTACAGATTAATAATTAAAATAATAATACTGGGTAAGATTTAATGAGCTCTTGCTATGAGCCAGGCATTGTGCTAAGTGCATGAAAGAGGCTGAGCTCATGGAAAGCCAAGAGTAGCACCATGCGGTGGTGAAGTCAGCCCATCCAACGCGGGAGGACACTCAGATTCTGAGGGAGGCTGACACAAATATGCTCAGCCTCGCACAGCTCATAAATCGTGGGCCTGAGAATTAAACCCCAAGGGGCTGACTCCAGAGTTCATGGGCAAAACTAGGGCACTGTTCTCTCTTCTCTTGAAATATTATTAAACTTTGGCTTTCCTGGAGAAAGATATTTTGCTGCAGTACACAAAGATGAAATTTTCGATACAATAATTGCCCTCCTTGTGATCCTAGGGGCTTAATCTGTACTCTTGAGTTGTTTGAGAAGGAGGACTAGACTGTGTCCATCCTTCTATCTTCAGTGACTGCCATGTGGTGGGTACTCAATAAACACCCACTCAGTGAAAATTGAATGGCCTCATTTCTTTTTCTTTTTTCCTCCAATTCTCAGAACTTAGAGGGTAGTAGTGGCAGGGATTTGAAATTTATTGAGACTTTCAGGAAATGTCGGAGCTCAGAAGTGCCTGAACTGTCTTCAAATGCTGCTTCTGGGTCCTGTTACTGCCTTGGGTGCATCTCAGTGAAACTTTATCAGAGGAGAAGTTCAAAATGGACTTGCCAACAAGACCAAATTCCACCCTGGTTAAAAGCATGAAAACCAAGTCCCAGTGAAACAATTAAGATTTTATTTGTTTGGAATTTCCCAGATTTTCCTGCTTGATTTTCTGTCACCATGCCTCCATCTTACCCCAAATTGAGACATACAGGCTGGTGGACATCGGCTGTGGGAGAAAGCTGAGACTTAGCTCAACCGATGAGTTCCAGTCAACCACACAGAAGAATGGATGGGAGGGGTACCCATAGGGTTCCCATGCCAACATTGGTGGCCATACCTGCTTTACAGTCCAGAGGACTTTTTAACTGGAATCCCACAAGCAGCAATTGGGGTGATGTGTCTACTCATTAATCCTTGAATTTCTCAACCAATTCAACAGCTGTTTTTACAAAGTTATTGGATGGGTTAAGAACTATATATGCATTAAGGAACTAGTTGTGACATTAGGCTCCTCCTAAGACCTCACTGCAACATGGCGCCAGCGTGTCCCAACCTTTGGGACATCCATGTGTAGAGCATTAGGCAAGAGAGATTCTGTTACTGCTTAAGACGTCTCCAGGGATAGAGTTCCTAACTTGATGACAAGCAGTGACAAGCAACTGGACCCAAAGCACAATTTACATTGCATTATCAGGGGTAAGGGTTACATATTGGTTGGAAAAAAACCCAACTCACTCAATTTTTTTGGGACTGCTGCCACATAGAGTGAAGAACATTTACTGAAAAAATAATTTGAGCTAGTCTTGACTCAGAGTCAAGACTAGTGCCTAGTAGATACTCTATAGATATTTGAGCATTATATTAAGAAAAACCTTGGTCAAGGTGCTTAACCTCTGTGGGTCTCATTTTCTGTATCCATAAAAGAATAAATGTTTCAAAGGTCCATCCCAGCCTTACCAGTTTGTGATCATGATTCTCCTTGTAGAAAGACACATGGAAGGGAGAGAGGACATAGATGATATCTGGCAATAAAGGCATATTTTTAATCAATAACTTTATAAATGGTTGGATTATAGATGTCCAAGATGTTTCAGAAACACCAAAATTACCAGCAAGAATTCAAAGGTCACTCTGGTCAAAGAATGGTTCCATTAATTTACTCCAGTGTGAGCAGTAGAAGTTCACAACTGCTAGTGAGGGTTGGACTCCCTGAGGCTGAATCCTGGCTCCGCTGCTTAGTACTGTGCCCTCAGTCTAAGTGTCATGGTAATAACTATACACCTTTACTTATTTCACTGCTGGAAGGCTTGAAGGGAAATGTCCTCAAAACACTTGCCTGGCATGGTGCAGAGCCTACACATATGTTTGGGAAAACCGATGAAGAACATGTTCTCTGGGTACCCAACATTGTCTGGAAGACAAACAGTTCAAGCAAATAATGTTCTCTAGTGACTCAAGAAGGGAGAAGAATTCCCGAAAATATCTGCGGTGAGGAATATGCGTTAAGAACATCGATACTCCTTTGTTCAGACTCAGTGGTCACCAAGTTAGCATGTAGCTTTCCTTACTTCATGGAAGGAGTGCATGGACCTACTAATGTGTTCGCTTCAGTCTGCTAACAGTTTATCCTTTTTTGTTACAAATCCATGCATTGACCTTCTGGTTATTTATCAGTTTTGGGAAAGGTTAGCTAGCAAATTTTATTATGTAGGGTTTGCCTAACTCCTGGAATGAACCAAACCTGTTGAAATGAAGTTCCCAGAGCAGCAAAGTGGGGGCCACATTATGGACTGAGGTCCTGACCCCAGTGGGGTGGCCTGATAGTCACTTTACTCCACTAGTAGACACAGAAATCTTGCATGTGCCCTCTGACCCTCAACCTGACTACTCTAAAGTGAAGGGTTTATAACTTGAGGTATAAAGACCCTAATAACACAGTCAAGGTGTCAGCTCTCGTCCCGGGGTATCTAAATGCGAGCTTAAGAATGTCCAGCAGGAACTCTTATCTTGAACCATGGTTATATCTCTTTGTGTTGGTTGATGCCAAGCCAAAATAATTGCAGTTTACTATAATTAAGTAATGAATATAGAAACAAAAGAAATATTAAGCAAGATTGCAAACTTAGAAAGGATTGCACCTTCTGGGGCCATGGTTTGGAAGGCACTGCTGAAAGTCACCTCTGTACCCCTCATTTAATCCTCACAAGTATCCTGTCCCAGGGATTTAAAATGAAGATATTCTCATTTTTGTAAATGAGGGACTTGAAGCTCAGAAAGGCTGGAAAATACTCCTAAACTCTTCTGGTCATTAAAGGGCGGAGCTAAAGCTCAAACTAAGGCCTTTGCTGTCAAGCCTGGAAATCTTTGTCTTTGCAGTTTGCCTTTGGAGCCATCATAGGACAAATGTTTATTAAAATATGCTGGGAGGGTGTTTGTGAGTTCTGTGAAAATGTCAGAGGAAGAATTCAGACGATCCTTTTTACTTCTGTTGAAAAAGGAAATAGAGAAGGCTGTAGTTGGGTAGTCAGGAAAAGGCACCAGATACCTTGAGGCATGTCCTCAGCTGGGCTGAGTTTATTATCCTGAGGTACCTCGAGGCTCCTGTGATGGTGTACTGTAAACATTCCTCTGGCCCTGCTGAGGTCTTTGGTTAAAATTCACCCAAATGGCTGTTTAAATAAAGCAAGCTAACACGCTCACACTTTGATTTTTATGACTTTTGATGGTTTGTATGAAGAAGCACAATGCCACCATAGCTTTCCTTGCCCACCCTTCACCCTCAGCAGGTGACTACCCTGTTCCTGAGTAAGTTTCTAATTTTACCCACAAGAGTCCAGCAGCATACTTTCCACAACAGCACGGTTTTGTGTTGCAGAAAACCCATGCTACATCTTGTGGGAGCTAATATGGGTTTTTAAACAAATTTCACCTCCCAACCTAACCCCACCAACAGTGCAAATATGAATAAATTTCCAATCCGACATTGCCTCCCCCAATGCAACCATGCACACCTGTGAAGTTATGGAAAGGCAAAGGCACCAGGGCAAGTTTGGGCTCTTCAAGCCTCAAGTTTATCATTCTCATGCCACGGAACGTGTGGATCAGGGGTGCTCAAACTTTCTAAACAGGGGGCCAGTTCACTGTCCCTCAGACCATTGGAGGGCTGGACTGCAGGCCCCAGGAGTCGGCTGCTAAGCAGGACAGGCAACGACGGCTAAAACACCCGGCAGGCCAGATAAATGTCCTTGGGGGGCTGCATGTGGCCCATGGGCTATAGTTTGAGGATGCCTGATGTGGATGGTAGAGGTAGGGAAGTTCCTCAAACATGCTAAGAGGAGCCTGATGAGGAATTGTGACCACCCATTCTGTGTCTATTCAGTACTTGCCATTCTAATTACCAAATGGATTCAAATGCAAGCTTTGGATCCAACACGTTATTAGGCACAATTAAGGAAACGCTACTGCTCTAAACTTGGTGTTGCCTTCCAGAGCTCTTACTTGCCAAGATGGAATTAAAAAGAGCATCCAGGGCTAAAATTGGGCTATAGCTTTCCTATGAAAGCTATAAATTAGTTTCATAGTAGGGCTGAGTACATTGGATACTTTTTCTTCCATTCTTGGGATACTTCACTAAAGGGAGGGGAGAGAGTGGGTGGAGAGAAGGTAATTGGTGGGATCACACCTATGGTTCATCCTATAAGGGTGCATGTGAATCTCTCTAATTGTAGAATATAAATGTCTTAACACAGTAACTAAGAAAAAGACATGAAGGCTATGTTAACCAGTTGGATGAAAGTATTTAAAATTGTATACAGAAACAGTACACTGTACCCCATATAGTATTAATGTACACTGCTATGATTTAATTAAAAAAAAAATAAAAAGAGCATCCATTGTACAATATAGCACAGTGAGGCCTTGATCCTGGGTCAGAAAAGGCCGAGTAGAGAGTTAAATATTCTGGAGTTACAGGTGAGCAATGAGTTTGGTCAGTACTCTGGAAACTGAAGGAGAAATTTAATGTGAACTATTACTTTTTTCTCAGAAAAATTCCTGAAGTAGTGTTCTCCTCATCCCTCTGGTGCCACTCTGAGGTATTTTCACTTGTGTTGTGTGTAGAATTTTGCCTGGTGGCTGCTTCCCTGGATGTCTCTCTGTCTCTCCCCTCCCTTAAGTTGAGACTGTACTTATGTGGCAATTTTAATTAATTAAAATTAATTTTTTGAGACAGAGTATCACTCTGTTGTCCCAGGCTAGAATGACATGGCTCATAGCTCACAGCAACCTCATACTCCTGGGCTCAAGCTATCCTCTTGCCTCAGCCTCTCAAATACCTGGGACTACAGGTGTGAGCTACCACGACAGAGTAATTTTTCTATGTTTTAGTAGAAATGGAGTCTTGCTCTTGTTCAAGCTAGTCTCAAACTCCTGAGCTGAAGCAATCCACCTGCTTCTGCCTCCCAGAGTGCTAGGATTATAGGCGTGAGCCACCACACCCGGCCTTCTATGGCAGATAGATTGTCATTTAATATGTACTGGAGACCTGAAGAGAGGGCTTCTTGTTTTGAGGGTGTAGAGATGAAAAAATCCCCACTAACTGTGATTTTGTTTTTGTTCTTCACCTACATTTGTTTACTGAATCAATAAATATTGAATCAATATTCAGTGCTCTATATTTACTGAGCACTCACGAAATACAACAAAAATTGTAGCCACAGCAATAATTATGACAGTATAACAGCATCCTAATATTTAATGCTTTCAATATTTCAGGCAGATCACTAAGTGCTGAACATGTGCTGTCTCATTTAATCCACATAGAAAAATGTGAATCTCCATCCCACAGACAAAGAAAGTGATGTCAGGGCCCAGCATTTGATGATGTTGGAGTGGAACAACTGACTCAGACACAGGTGTCACCTTTAAGGAGATTCTATCACTCCACAAATCTTTATCGTTCCAAGGGCTTGTCCAGTCACTGGAGATACGGGGATGCTTGTGAGACAGCAGGGTCCCTGATTTCAAGGAATTTACCCCCTGAGGAAGTATCGCATGTGGAGAAGCAGCTTGTATGAGTCAGCTCACACTGCTATGACAAAATGTCTTAGACTAAATGTCTGAAACAACAGAGAGTGGTTTCTCACAGCTCTGGAAGCTGGGAAATGCCCCCCATTTGGTTGGTAGCTGGTTCATGTCCTGGTGAGGGCTCTCTTCCTGGCTTGCAGACGGCCGTCTTCTTGCTGTGTCTTCATATGGTAGGCGAGAGCTCCAGCCTCTTCTTTTTAATAAGGCACTAATCTCATCAAGAGGACACTACCCTCATGACCTCATCTAAACTCTGTAGAGGAGGCAAACCTTTAGCCCTACTGAGAGTTAAATTGACAAGTGACAGATCGTCAGGAGTAAAACACGCACATTTATTTACTGTTAAGTTTTACATGACACCAAAGTCCTCAGAGGGAGCTGAAGACCCAAAGAAACAGTTAAGAGTTGAATGCTTATATATTGAGTTGGACAAAATCTAGTAAATTACAGAAATGTGACAAGATAAAAGAGCTTGAGCTGGGGCATTTAATGGTATAAAAGTAACCAGGAAGGATTATTTAAATATGGTTTACTCGTACAGATTTTTCTTGGCTTTGAATCACTCTCTCTAATGGTCAGAATGTTATCTTCCTTCTGTTATTAGGGAGGACATTTTTCATATGAGGATTTTATCTCCTGCTTTTAGGAAGAAAAAGGGGAGGCCAGGGTACCTTTCTTGCCTCTGCTACTTTCAGAAGTGCTTTTAGCTTAAAATAATCCTTTAGGAAAGTGATATACTTTTGGGGTGGTGTATTCTGTTTCCCAAAGTTCCTGCTTCCTAATACCATCACACCAGGGTTAGGACCTCAACATAGGAATTTTGAGGGGGAACAAATACTCAGTCTATAACAAAATTGACTCAAAACTCAGTCATCTTTCATGGAAACTACATCTCAAAAAGCATCTGTCAAACACTATATGTATAATTCAGAAGCCTGATTGTCTGCTCTGGAAAAACTCAGTTACTGCCCGGACCCCTTCTTCCTGCCTCTCTCATCTTACTGTCCAGCCTCCTTAAGTTCCTAAGTTTAGATCATCTTTAGTTTCTTTCAACAATGGTTTTTAAGTACAGGTTTTACACTTCTGGTAAATATGTGCCCAAGTAATTTATTGTTTTAGATGCTATTATAAATGGAATTGTTTTCTTAATTTTATTTTCACATTGTTCCTTGCTAGTTCATGGGAATACTTGTGCTTTGTATAGTGATCTTGTACAGAAATTCCCATAAACTTGCTGAGATTACTTATTAGTTCTAATAGTTTTTGATGGATTCCTCAGGATTTGCTATTTACAAGATCATGTCATCTCTAAGTAAAGATAGTTTTACTTCTTGCTTTCAAATTTTGATGTCTTTTTGTCTTTTTCTTGCTTAATATCTCTGGCTAGAATCTCCAACACAATGTCAAACGCAAGTGGTGAGAATAGACATCCTTGTCTAGTTCCTGACTTCACAGAGAAACCATCCAATATTTCACTCTTACCATATTAGCCACAAGGTTTTCATAGGTGACCTTGATCCAGTTAGAGAGGTTCCCTCCTATCCCTTCCTTCCTAGTGTTTTTATCATGAAAGAATATTGGATTTTGTCAAATTGCTTTTCTGTGTATATTGAGCTTGTTGTATGATTTTGGATTTTAATTCTATTTACATAGTCTATTATATTAATTGATCTTTGAATATTAAACCAACCTTGCATTCCTTGGATAAATTCCCCTAGGTTATGGCATATAATTCTTTTTATATGTTGCTGGATGTAATTTACTAGTATTTTGTTAAGGATTTTTGCACCCATATTTATAAGAGATATTTGCCTACAGTTTTTGTTCTTCATGTGGTGTCTTTGGTTTTGGTATCAGGATAATACTGTCTTCCTTAGAGGATTCTCAACCTTCTCCTTTGTTCTTTCCCTACTAGCCTCTGTGCTTAAATCCCTATTTGAGAACACCTGTGCCTGGTATCTGAGACAAACATCATCCTGTCATGTGTCCGTGCTCCATATCACAACTTGAAACTGCTGCCTCTGGTCATTCCTGGGCCACTTTGTACATTGATCTCAATGGGCAATGAGTCTGCTGATTTTCTCCATCAAAGGGATGTCCGTTCCTAAAAATAATCTATGCATGAGCATTTCCTCAGAAATTTAAAAAAAAATCCAAACATCATTCCAGACCTACAGGATCTCTGGAAGTGGGGCCCAAGAAACTGTATTTTTAAAAAATATTTCCTGAAGTGATTCTGATCATTGACCAGGTTTGCACTCACTGGTATTTTACATGAAGGCAGAGCCAGGCACGTCTTCTCCGTTGACTTCTGAGTGCAATACACAATCTGCCAATGCTCCTGTTTGCTTCCACCTAAAAGCTTATAAACTTTTAGAAACTTGATTCATAGTGTGAGGTATATTTTACATCCTGACCTGTGTGTGTACAAACTAAAACAAAAATGTTTTGTGACATTACCTACCCTTATTACAGAAAATGAATTCAGATTTTTCCTTCTCTATTCTGTCCTATCCTCATTTGTTTGTTTAAAAAAAATGACAAAACCAAACTAATTAATTTCATAATCCACTAATAGGTGTTGACCCACAGTTTGAAAAGTAGTATCCTGGAATACATCTCACATGCCTTGACATTTCTCCCAGCCCCTTAGTTTCTAGACCCTCAGTTTTCTGTTAAATGAGAAGAAAGAGAAGATGATGTCTAAACTCTTAAATTCTGTTCATTTGCTGACTGGAGTCTCTGTAGTTGTTCTGTGCTGCTGTCAGTTCTCTTACCCTGGATTAATATGTTGTTGTTTCTCATCCATCATTGGTTTAATCTCTGTACCATCTGCAAATACCTTATGTCCCTCTTAAATTAGGAAGGCCAGAACTGGCTCCAACAGAGATGTAGCCTGCCCCAATTATAATTCCATAAAATCAATTGTCACTTTTGTTTGCTGTTTTTTTTCTGTTTGAAGCATTAAGAAAATAAAAGAGAAGAGGAAAAGAAACACTTCTTAGTGTGTACAAGCAATGTTCTTTTCTTTATTCGATCATTCATCAAGTATTTAGTGAGTACCTGCTATTCGTGTCATGATCTGTGTGTGCTGGCTAACAGAAAAGTCTTGAAGGATTCCTTTTCTAATGGTTTCAGTGACTCTTATTTTCCTTATTCACACATAGAGATGGAAGAAAGAATGAGGGCAGGTAGAGGTCACTACACCATGTTCCAGTTGTGTAGTAAACCTTCAGTCTTCATGCTGGAGCGGGTATGAGGCTGTGATTTATGTAGTCTTTCGGTTGGGAAGGGCAATTTCTTAGCTTTTCTACCAGTAAAGACAGCCTCACAAACATTCCTCAGCTTTGCTGTCAGGATGCTCTTAACTATAAGTTAAAAATTCCAACTCAAACTGGCTTAAGCCATATAGAGATGTTTAAAAAATTTACATCCCTAAAAAGTTTAGAGTGCCAGCTAAATTCAAGACTTGTTTCCTCCCATTTCTTGGTTCCATCTTCAACAGAACTGGCTTCATTGAATCTGGTTGTCCCTAGCAGTGCCATGTTCTGCCTTCAGGGTGATGGTTTTAGAGTTAAGTCCTCTTGGCATTGAGGTGAGCAGTACCTGCTGCTGCTCTTACATTTTCATTTAGAAGTGACACGGAACCAATCACAGTTGCCAGGGAAATGCAATGTCTTGATGGGCTCAGGCCTGGGTAACGTGTGGAAGTGGATGTGGAATTCCCTCCAGATTGCATGGTCTGGTCAAATGGGGAGTGGATGCCCAGTGAAAACTAGGGACTGCTGCTGAAGTAGGAGAGATGACCATCAGGGAGGACAGACCCACCAACCAGAGCCATCATGTTTTAAAATGAGAAGAAGCCTAGTGTAGTGTCCTCAATTTACAATATGGAAAATGGGAGTTTAAAGGGAAAAGTAGTTTAGATAAACTCCTTCCACTAATAATCTGCGTGAGTTTGACTTTGGAATTCCTCTTAAATCTGCCTTCCATTCATTCATTTAGTCATTTATTCAACAACTATTTATTAAGAGCCTATTGTATGCCAGCTTTGTATCCCAAGTATCCTAGGTAGTTGATGTAGCAGTGGTCAACACAAAGATTCTTAACTTTATGGCCCCCCATTCTATCTTGGAAAAGGAAGTTGGGGTTCATTTAAGGAGATAAAATTTTATATGGAGTAGTACGCATGGGTTTCATTGAGATAATGATTGTTTCATGAACACTTGGAAGAGGTGAAGAGAGTTGGCCAGGTGCACACCTTGGGAGAGAGCATGGCTGGGAAAGGAAACAACCATTCACAGGCCCTAAGGTGAAAGTGTGCCTGGATTATCTGAGGAAAAGTAAATAGGCCAAAGTGACTCGAATGGAATGAGAAAGGGGAAGAGGCAGAATACGGAAGACAGAGAGGTAAGGGATGGAGGAGATACAGGCTCTGAGGATTTTAGCTTTTACTTTCACAGAACTAGGGATCTATTGTGGGGCTTGAGTGGATGAGAGCCATCATCTGACACTTACAAAAGACAACTCTGGTTGTTTTGATAAGAACTTAGGGGTAAACGTAGAAATAGAGGGATGATGTAGGGGTCATCACAAGAGCCCAGGCAAGAGTCCAGTCCAGCTCAGATCAGGTAGTGAGAAATTTGCACGTTCCGCATGTGTTTTTGAGTCAACAGATTTTCATGACAAATTGGATGTGGAGTGGGAGAGAAAGGGAACCATCAAAGAAGACATCAAACTTTGGGCCAGATTAAGCACCAAGAAGGCATTGCCATCACCTAGCTGGGGGTGCTATAGGTGGGGCGGGTTTGGTGGAGGTATTGAGAGTTCAGTTTGGGCCACATTGTGTTAGAGGTGTTTATTGGACATCCCAGGGGAGGGGTAAGAAGGCAACTGGAAAGTAAATTCTGGAGTTTGGAAGATGAGTCTTGAGCTATATTACAGAAATAGTCATAATATATGATGTGTAAAACCAGGAGGCTATATGAGATCTCTGGTGGAGTAACTAAAGATACAGTGGAGAAACAGGCTGTGGTTGCAGGGAAGACTCTAATATGACAGGACGGGAAGAAAGGAGGAGCCAGGAGACTGAGATGCGGAACACTGGGTAAGAAGGAAAACTAAAGTGAGGCCTGGATGCCACATGGAAAGGTGTGTCATGGAAAAAGTGTGAGCAACTGGTTCAAATAACTTTTATAAGTCATGCAAGATGGGGACTGAGAACGGAAGCCTTGGATTTGATAATGCAGAGGTGACCTTGACTCAGATCAGCTTGGTGAGGAGGTAGGGCAGCCTAATTGAAGTGGATATAAGAAAGCAAGCAAGAGAAGATTTGGAGGTGACAAGCTGGCTAAAACAAGAATCATTTATTTGTTTATGGGCTTGCAGTTGGAGCAGAGCTCAGAAGGGACTACTGTTCTTTGCTTCACATGGCAGAGGTGGCTCAAGAGTAGCTCTCCTGGGACTAGAAGACCCCCTTCCAAGATGGGTCACTTACATGGCTGGCAAGTGGTGCTGGATTTCACCTGGGAGTGCAGATGAAACTGCTGGGCAGAAATCTTGATTCTCTAAGTCAGCTTCTCCACAAGGCTGCCTGGGCTTCCTCATGGTATGGAGGCTGTATTCCAAGCAACAAAGCACCTTTCTTAATGCTTAAGTATGGGAGTTCAAGAATGTCATTTCTTCTGCCTGGGATTGGTCAAAACAGTCACAGACCCAGCCCTAGTTCCAGAAGAGGGAACCTAGGGTCTCCTAAAGGAAAGAGCAGCATGTGCAATCAGGAGACAGAAGTGTTTCAGGCCATCTTCAGAGATTAACTACATGAGTATGCACAGATAACTTTACTGAGAAAAATAAAATGGTCAGGAAAACCCAGCAGGGAGAAGGCACAATAGAAATGTGAGAAGAGGGTGGAGAGATAAGGAAGGCAATCAGCGCACTGCTCTACTGGGGAGCAGCGAGGTGGAGAGTCTAACCCAAGCTGGAATGTATGTACTTACACATTTCCTCATTTGTGTTTTCACCCTCTTCTCCCTTTCCTCCCCTGCAAGTTTGGAGAATAAATAAGTGATTTATTCTTTCCTCCTGACACTATTTCTCCCAGGTGGACTGCAGCTCTTGGCTGCAGTAGGGCTGCTCTTACCCTTAAGACTGGATCAAAGTGGGAGGCATGAAGGACACTGTTTCCTAAAAGGATAAAATCTTAAAAGTGGTTTGCAATTCCAAAGCTCATATCACCATCTAAGAAAAGAGGTAGAGAGCTACACTTACAACGAGGCCGGAATCACGTAGGACACAGGTCTGCAAACTGTGGTCTGTGGGCCAAACCTCCCTAATTTCTATTTTTATACAGCCTGTGAATGAAGAGCAATAATTAAATTTTAAATGGTTGGGGAAGAAAGCAAAGAGAGTACTATTTCATAACGTGAAATTTCTGGTGCAAATCCAAGTTCAGTGTCCATAAATAAAGTTTTACCAGAACACAGCTGTGTTCATACATTTAAGGACTGTCTGTGGCCACTTTCATGACACTGTCACCCCTATGACAGACTATATGGGTCACAAAGCCTAAAATATTTACTATTCTGCCCTTTGCAGGAAAGGTTGATGGATTCACACTCTTGAAGCACCTCATCCTTGGAAATTTGACTAAATCATATCATCTACATACTCAAAATTCATTTTAAATTTTCAAAAGAAAATGGAAGATTGGAAGTGGTTTCAGTAAACATATTGGTGGTTGCTGCCACCATGCACTTGCCAGGAAGTTCTGTGTCTCCATCCTGGGTGAGGGCACTGTCTGGAATCTAGATCCCTCAGGACACTGATGAGCCTTGACTTGGATCAAGGTGTTGGGCCACTAAAATGTATGAATTGCCACTCTTCTTCTAAAATGCACCAGATTTAAAAAAAAAAAAAAAAAGCAGTGATCAGTCTTTTTCCAATTTCTTTAAAGCCCTTGACATTCGGCTTCTGTTCTTTGCCAAGGACATGTTCAGAGGGACAGGTAGCAGCAATGGGAAGGTGGCACCCAGGTCCATTCTGAGATGTCTGGTTCTGAGGTCGTGCTGCTGCTGCTAGTGGTTTTGGTGACACCCACACAATGGTGGTGCGTTTTCTGCTGTTCATTTCACCCCTGCCTCATCCATTGGGCTATGCTCTGATCAATGTTTCTGTGACCCTGCCGTGTGAAAGGTTTGGGTCTCACTGTGACCCTGCCGTGTGAAAGGTTTGGGTCTCACTGTGACCCTGCCGTGTGAAAGGTTTG
>NW_003852416.1:1403349-1448256 GCF_000181295.1 Otolemur garnettii
CCCTGCCGTGTGAAAGGTTTGGGTCTCACTGTGACCCTGCCGTGTGAAAGGTTTGGGTCTCACTGTGACCCTGCCGTGTGAAAGGTTTGGGTCTCGCTGCCCCAGATGCAGCAAGATACAAAGAAAAGAGTACACATTTCAGGGTCTGAGAAATGTTGGTTCAGCCCCCCAGCTTGCTCACTTGCTAGACCATTATCCTTCACAAGTTCTGTTATCCTTCTGTGTCTCTCTATAAAACAGGGGTAGTCAAACAACTTCCAGGTTGTTTTGTCAACCTCAGGAAATATCAAGCACTTGGCTACGTTGGCCGTTAGCGTAGCATCCAATACAGGTGCGTCTCCCATTTCTTCTTCTAACACAGGCACACACGCTGCCAGTGCTGGGAATTGAACCAACAGCATTTTAACTTTGAACTATTTCCTTCTCGCCCGAATGAGTCATTGCCCATTATCTCTACTATACAATAATGTAAAATGCCAGTGAAAGGAGTTGCTGTGTGTTTCGGCGGACCATTAACCCTTCAGGTAGGATTTTCCTTGTGTTGCTACTGAAAGTTGCATTAATTTTAAATCAAAGATATATTTAGAAAGTAATAGCCAAGAGAACAAAACCGCTCTGTTCGTCCCACGGCAGTCAAGGGAACTCCAGGCAGACCTGAAAGGGATGACTGTGTGGTTAAATCTGCGGGTCACTGTTTGTGCAAGTGACTCCCAGGTGCTTGTTTACAGCGGACTCTCAGGAAGGCCTGGCCCCTTCCCCGCAGGTCGTGGCCTGCGGTAGGAAGTCCTAGAGATGCGGTTGCAGAGCTGAGTCCAGGTACCAGTTCCCGGATGCTGGTTTTAAATACACAATCCTCGTCTCTGCTCGTTTTCTTCTCATATTTCTCTGTAGGGTTTTGGTCATCACACCTTCCAGACATTAGCAAAGGCAGTTCTTTTTATTTACCTGAGATATGTCCCCAGGCGTATTACTGGTGGGTGACTTGAGTTTGAACCCTCACCTTTGAATCCACATTTCTTCAAGAGGGAACTTTCTAAAAAGGCAAAACTGATCCTGTCTCTTTCCTATTTAATATTCTTCCCTGTCTTGGACAGTTTTATTTTGTAACGTCATTGTTATTTTAATTAAAGTTATACATTAACGTGGGTTCTTGTTTTTATTAAACAGGCAAAGGGAAGTACTAGTTTATAAGGGAAAACAGCTGCCTCTACCTTACCCCTCCCCAACCCCAGGTCCTCTGGCCAAGAGGAGGTATTTTCTACCCTTCACTTTTTTCTTCTCGTACTTCCCAGACACACTCACACTCTGTGATTGGCACAATAACTGGCCCCAAGGATGGTCACATCCTCATTCCTGGAACCTGTGAATAGGTTAGATGGCAAAGGGGGAATTAAGGTCACTGGTGGAATTAAGGTTGCTGATCAGTTGACTTTAAAATAGGGAGATTATCCAGGCTTATCTGGATGGATCCAGTATAATCACAGGGGATTTTCAAGGTAGAAGAAAGAAGCAGAAGTTAGAAGTGGGACTTCACCCATCATTGCTGGCTGTGAAAATGGAGGGAGGAAGCTGTGAGCCAGGCATGGAGCCCCAAGAGCAAGGGGTGGCTTCTCTTGGTCTCCAAGAAAGGAATGCAGCCTCGCTGACACCTTGATTTTGACAAAATGCTGAGTCCAAATGAGGCCTGTGTTAAACTTCTAAACTAAGGAGCACTGAGGTAAATGTGTGTTGTTTTAAACTACTAAATTTTTAGTCATTTGTCATGATAGTGACAGAAAATTAACCTACACTTCCATTTCTCGATTTTTTTCTTTTTAATTCTAGAGACTGTCTATGGACCTGTTGTTGAAGGTGAAGGTTTAACTGACCCATGTCTTTTTTCCACACTTTTTCTACTTCTCTTCATTTACCCCTTACAGTAATTTTTATTTTAAAAAGTGTTTTCTTTCTTGGGACAGGGCCTCCCTGTGTTGCATCAGTTGGATTTGAACTCCTGGGCTCAAGCAGTCCTTCTGCATAAGCGTCCTAAGTAGCTGGGACTATAGGCACGTACCACCATGTCCAGCTTACAAGATATATTTTTAGTGAGAATATTCAGTATGTAAAACATTCGTTATCATAATACCTATTTTGAGCTGAGCCATGTAGTATACTATGATTATGCTTCTTTTCTTACACAGCTTTTTCTTTTCCCTAGAGCCAATGATTATCTTATTTGTATGCTTAGTTTTCTGGGGCTTACCACTGATAGATCCTCCAGTGTTTCACCGGAAGTGTAAATGTCTTTTAAGTACGTTAAAACTCATCAGCTGTTCTCTCAATTATATCCTTTTTTGTGAAGACATCTTTTGTTTGTCTACATTCTCATATTCCCACCAGGATGTCTGTTTTCTAGATTTGCTACTTGGGGGTCATCCCTGCTCAGATTTCCTTTTGTTCTGTATTTGGGCCCTGCTTCTTGGGTCCTATTTCTTTTTCTTCCCTTGTTACTCTCTGTCTTTCTTTCTTTCTTTTTTTTTTTTTGTGGAGCACATGTTTCAAAGCTTCCTAAGAAAAGGATGTATGAGAGGATACACTTTTGAGAATTTTTGTATCTAAAAATATCTCTATTTTACCCTCAAACTTAGTTGAGAGCTTGGAAGTGGAATTCTAGGTTGAAAACCATCTCTGTTCATAATTCTAAAAGCTTTGTCCCACTATAATCTTTATTTTAATCTCATGGCACACTTAAACCTATAGTTAAACTTCCACAGCACACTTAAATTATTTTTATCAAAAAAAAAAGAACAAAAAAAGTAATATACTTACTGTGCTTTGAACTTCTTCCAAAAATAATTTGATTAATGATCTTTAAAAGTTTTTGCAGCACACCTAAGATCCTCTCACAGCACATGGCACATTGATTGAAAATCACTGACCAGGTAGTTTGAGAAGGCTACTGCTTAAGTTTTAAAAAATAATATTCTCCCCTAAGTTCCTTCTTCAAGAACACCTATTTTCCAGGAAATTGGTCCACCTAGAATTATACCCTCATTTTCTTTTCTTCTTTTCTCATCTTTTCTTCTTCCTCAGCTTTATCTTCTATAATTTTTATTGACTGTTTCATTTGTACTCTGCTTTTTAAGACCTTTTTTGGGTCTTGTTTTATTACTACTCTTTTTTTATAACCTCTGATTCTTATTTCATGGGTGAAATAATTTCTCTCACTTATCTGAGGGTAGCAATTACAGGGTACTTTTTTTTTTTTAATTTGCTTTGATTTCCCACATGTTTATTTTTTAAATTTTGTTTGCTTTGATCTCTGACTCACAGGCTTTCCTTAAATTTATGGTGCTCTTTGATAAATTATATTTATGGGCGAGGGTGTGTGTGTATCGTCTATTTGTACACTCACTGTAGGTTGATCCAGCTTCTTCCTTTGGGAATCCTAAACCTTCAGCACTACTGGATCTTTCTGTCAGAAGGGCCAGTTTTCCAGAGAGGTGGCTTCCATCTTCTGCCTGGAGGGCAGTGGCTTCCATCTTCTGGGGGAGAGGGGATTGCTACCTGATTTTCTCATTGCTGAGAAAATGGAAAGCAGCTGCAGTTCTCACTGCTCACTGTATAACCTCCAGTTTGTTTGTTTGTTTGTTTTATAGCCAATATGTGACTGTTCCACAAACATCTATCTTGGATCTATTTTTGTCATTTCAGGGCATCAGATACTTTTGCCACTGATAGTGGCCACTTGTTTATTTGTTTATTTGTTTTGTTTTTGTTTTTTTAGAACTCCCCTTGGGATACTGGAGCATTTTGCTGATCTGTGCAGAGTTGCAATGCCTGAAAGTTTAGATCAACCCTCCCATAGCCCAGGGAAGCCCTTGGACAATGAGTATCTGGGAGGTAACATGAAAGCCCAACAATCTTGGGATAGCTCCGAAGCTGAATTCCACTCCCCTTTTCCTTGTCCAGCTTTTTATACTTTTTTACTTGTTTTTCCTCATAGCTTGATATATTACTTGCCTTCATCTCAGAAACTTTTCTGGTAACCAATTCTGAGACATTCCTTTTTCAATATGATACCCATGCCTGAAGTCATCCTGCAGGGAGTCTGAGTCCAAGTGTCTGAAAGCCTGTCAAGTGGAAGAAAACTTACACTTTCAACATACAGCTCTAAGAGATCTTATTTAGATCTTGGATGGACTTTATCAGAAGGAGAGTTTGGTTAATTAGAAGACTTCCTTAGGGCCTATCTTCTTCAGAGAAGCTTCTGTTCATGTCTCTTGCCCACAATGAAATAGGATCACTTATTCTTTTCTTATTAGTAAGTTTGAGTTCTCTGTGGATTCTGGTTATTAGACCTTTGTCAGAAATATAACCTGCAAAAATCTTCTCCCAATCTGAAGGCTGTCTACTTGCTTTACTTACTGTGTTCTTGGCAGTGCAGAAACTTTTTAGTTTGATCAGATCCCAGTAATGTATTTTTGATGTTGCTTCAATTGCCCGGGGGGTACTCCTCATAAAGTATTCTCCCAGGTCAATTTTTTCAAGTGTTTCCCCTGCACTCTCTCCAAGAATTTTTATAATTTTGTGTCTTAAGTTTAAGTCCTTTACCAGTGAGAGTCAATTTTTGTTATCGGAGAAAGGTGTGGGTCCACTTTCAGTCTTCTACAAGTCGTCAGCCAATTCACCTAGTATCATTTGTTAAATAGGGAATCTTACCCCCAATTTATATTTTTGATAGGCTTATCAAAGATCAAATGATGATAATTGTCTGGGTTCATCTCTTGGTTTTCAATTCTATTCCATACATCGATCTCTCTATTTTTGTGCCAGTACCATGCTATTTTGATCACTATAGACATATAGTATAGTCTGAAGTGTGGTAGCATGATTCCTCCTGATTTGTTTTTATTTTTGAGTAATGTCTTGGCTATTTGAGGTTTTTTCTGTTTCCATATGAAATGAAGTACTAATTTTTCCAGATCTTTAAAGTACAACAGTGGTACTTTATAGGGATTGCATTAAATCTGCAGATTGCTTTGGGAAGTATAGACATTTTAACAATGTTGATTCTTCTCAGCCATGAGCATGGTATATTTTTCCATTTGTTAACATCTTTAGCTATTTCTTTTTTCAGAGTTTCATAGTTTTCTTGAAGAAGAGAGGCACATAGTCTACAGATACATGAAAAATTGCTCATCATCTTTAATCATTAGAGAAATGCAAACCAAAGAGTAAGAGTAGCCCATATCACAAAATACCAAAACTACAGATGTTGGCATGGATGTGGAGAAAAGGGAACACTTCTGTACTGCTGGTGGGAATGCAAGCTAGTGCATTCCTTTTGGAAAGAAATTTAGAGAACACTCAGGGATCTAAATGTAGACCTGCCATTTGATCCTGCAATTCCTCTACTAGGTGTATATCCAAAAGACCAAAAATCACTTGGCAACAAAGATATATGTACCATATTGTTCATTGCAGTTCAGTTCATAATTGCCAAGTCTTGGAAGAAGCCCAAGTGCCCATTGACCCATGAATGGATTAATAAATTGTTGTATATGTATACCATGGAATACTAGGCAGCATTAAAAAAAAAAGATGGAGACTTTACCTCTTTTATGTTTACATGGATGGAGCTAGAAAATATTCTTCTTAGTAAAGTATCTCAGGAATGGAAAAAATATCCAATGTACTCAGCAGTACTATAAAACCAATTTATAATCACTCACACTTTCATATGAGAGATGAATCACAACTATAGCCCAGGATGAAGGAGGGAAGGGAGGGAAGGAGAAAGGAGGGGGGTGGTTGGTAGAGGGAGGGTTAATGGTGGGACCACACCTATGGAGCATATTGCAAGGGTATAAGTCAAATCTATCAAGTATTGAATGCCAATGTCTTAACACTGTGATTAAGTAAATGAGGTGAAAGCTAAGTTAAAAAAAAAAAAAAAAGAAGACGACTTCCTTAGCAATAGTGACTTCACATCCCTGCCTGTGTACATATACCAGCAGAGGCTAAATACTCGCTTGGCGTGGTATTTGGAGATGAGATGCAAACAGTTCACGGGGAGGCTGAACTCATATTTTGTGGCAGGCATTTGTATTTCAATATAGGACCTCTTTCACAGAACCACAGTCATGTAGCTGTAACAAAACCTAATGGAGGGAGCAAATTTTCGATTCTGATGTTTTGTTTTAGTACCATGTGGTGCTCTTTTGAAATTGTGCGTACAATTAGAGCTTGCAAGCTTTTTAGAGCAGCGCCTGTATATTAATTTCCCAACAGCAATTATGGCTCAATGAAAAGAGTACCCAAACAATTGCAATACAAATGCACTGACTGCAAATGCTTTGTGTGTTGTTGGCGTTTCTCTGCCTCACTTTCATTACCGAGAGTGCAAGTCTGAATTAAACATTCACACCCTTGCAGAATCACATGCCAGTAACTCATTGTTCCCGGGGTCTGTTTGTCATCTCTCCAGTGTCAGTGTACACACATTGAACAAAGTTTGCTGATTCAGCCCCACGCTTCCATTTGCATCTGTCTTGTCCAACAACAGGGCATTGTTCTCAGCCATGAAGATGGCCAGGCTGGACTTGCAGGCAGAGGGCTGGTGCTTTTATTTTGCATAGTTGTGAAAGCTAAAGGCTTCCCTCTGTTAATGAAAATTTAGACTTGAAACCCAAGGTCAGGATCAGGGGTACTATTGTCTCACTCACCTCAAGTCATCCCCCATGGCTGTTGAGACAAGTGAGAAGAAGTAATTCTGTCAGTACACAAAGGTACTTGGATCCTTGGAACTCAGGTCTTGAAAACCTGGGCCAAGGAACACAAATAGCATGGTTCTTTGAGCTTTAAGTGATAAGAGTCTTCTCTTCCAGAAAATATCACCATCTCCACCTCCATTTTCCCTCCCCTTTTTTTTAACATTGAAAAACAACACCACCAAATCTCTAAATTAACAAGCAACCAAACAGAGAGTGAATAAGTCAGGGGTCCATCAGCCTGGCTAACTTAGGAGCACCAATGCTAAGAGCATTTGTCTAATCTCTACGCTAGCCCCCGACTCCAGACACGCACACCAAGGAGGCATCTGTGGTGGACAGATCCTGAGGTGACTCAGTACTGCTACCTGCTGGTGCTCATTCCTCTGTATAATGCCTTCTCCTTAAGTGTAGGCAAGACCTGCAGTATTCTTGGGTATGGCAGATGGGAGTAGTGTCCCTCTAGTGCATGAGTTACATTTTGCAAGTATCTATCTTAGCAACCAGAGCTACAGACTCCTCATGGCCTTGATGAAGTAAGTGACCTCGTTGAAGAGGCCCATGTGGTCAGAAAGCACAAGCAGCCTCTAGGATCTGAGGGTGGCCTCCAGCCAACATGCGGCAAAAACCCAGAGGCCTCATCATTCAGTCACAAGAAAAGGAAAGCTTCCAATACCTGTAGTGACCTCTAGCCTTTCTGACACTAGTAACTGGTTTCATAGACAACAGTTTTTCCATGGACCAAGTGGTGGTGGAGGGGATGGTTTCAGGATGATTCAGGTGCATTACATTTATTGTGCACTTCATTTTTATTATTACATTGTAATATATAACAAAATCATATAACTCATCATAAAGCAGAATCAATGGGAGCCCTGAGCCTGTTTTCCTGCAACTAGATGATCCCATCTGGAGGTAATGGGAGACAATGATACTTTAAGTGTGTTGCTGCTATGAAACCTGTCACCAAATGCAGTTCAATTGTCACTTGCCACTCACTGAGAGAGTTTTGATATCAGTCTGCAAGCAATTGATTTATTATGGTCTCTGTGCAGTCAAACCTCTCTGCTAATGATCATCTGTATTTGCAGCCGCTCCCCGGCACTGGCATCACAGCCTCAGCTCTACTTCAGATCATCAAGCATTAGCTTCTCAGGAGCACGTAACCTAGATTACTCATGTGTGCAGTTTAGAGTAGGGTTCATAATCCTCTGAGAATCTAATGCTGCAGCTGATCTGACAGGAGGTGGAGCTCAGGCAGGGATGCTGGTGATAGGGAATGGCTGTAAATACAGATGAAGCTTTGCTCACTCTCCTGTTGCTCACTCTCTGTTGAGCCCTGGTTTCTAACAGGCCACTGACCTGTATGAATCTGAAAGCAGATTGTTCCTCAGTCAAGCTACCAGGTGAGAACACAGCCTGGCTACCAATTTAGCTGCAGCCTTGTGAGAGCCTGAGTAGGGAACCTATAGAAGCCATGCTCAGACTCCTAACCTATGGAAACTGAGACAATGAATGAACATTGTTCTGAGCTGCAAAGTTGGTGGTAATTTGTTACATAGCAATAGAAAACTAATACACTGTTCTTGATCCCTTTGTCCTTTGTGAAGGGTTTGTTTCAACCTTTACCATTTCTCTTCATCCTCCTGCTCCATTTCATGCCATTTTCTTTACAAGAGGATCTTGAGATCAGAGAAAGTGAGAAGATGAACTAGGAACTCCATTTACTTCCCTTCCCAGGAGCTCTAAGCACATCTACACATCCTCCCATTATTTTCTCCTCCTCTACCTCAGGCCAGCCCCTCCACTCCTTTCCCTCAATCTCTCAAGGCTGCCCCAGGACCCTGTGATGCCTTCTCTTCCTCATACACTCGCTTGCTACCTCTCTACTTAATCCTTTCCGCAGCCTTTCTACAAAGCTCATTTGTCTCCTCCTAAAACAAGCAAATAAAAAAGACATGACAAACCGTAAACAAAAGAGCTTCCCTTGACCTCCCAGTCAAGGTGTAGTTCTTATCATCTCGTTCCCTTCACCAAAACCTTCTCTAAAGGTAGACTCCATGTGTCGTCTCCCCAATCTCATTTGTGTTCATCCCTTCCAGACTGTGGCCTCCTTTTGTCTTCAGCAGCTCAATAACGGTGAAAATTCTCTGGATAAGGACAGCTACAGGCTTACAGTTGTCAAATTTTCTTTTCAATCCTTGCCCTGGTTGAAGGTCTGAGTCATTGGAAGCTGCCAACCAGCACCTTCTTTGCCTTCTCTTTGCCTTCCTGGACTTCTCCCCTGGCTCGGGTGATCACCCTCTCTGAAGCAGCCCCATATAACTGTGGGTTTCTTCTCAGATTTCTTCACGGGTTCCCTTTCTCCCATACTCTGTCACCTTTTAGGATAAAAAAAGAAAATTTCTTTTTAATTAATTAAGGAACTCACATTCCTCAGTTTTATCTACTGAATTTTCCTGGTATAGTTAATCCCTGTGGAAATTTTTATAGGTGATTCATTAATTCTTAATTATCTACTCTAAACCCTGCAGGATTATTAAGAGATTTTTTTCTAATATATTGTCTAACTGTAATATATTGCCTTCTGTTAATAGGAGAATCTGTTAATTAAAATTATAAAATATTTCAAACGATTCCTCATAGTTTTCAGATTTCACAAGGGAAAGAGAGCTAATTTACTGGAAGAAGAGGAGGAAAAAGACCATGGAAGAAAATAGAGTGGAAGAGAAGTTTATTGCAGTAATGCTCAGTTGTTGATGGATTGCTTATGTTTATGTTCTTTTTGGAAAGAAGTTTGGAGAACACTTAGAAAACTTAAAGTTAATCTGCGATTTGATCCTGCAATTCCTCTACTAGGTATATATGCAGATGACCAAAAATCATTTTACAACAAAGATATTTGCACCAGAATGTTTATTACAGCCCAATTCATAATTACCAAGTCATGGAAGCAGCCCAAGTGCCCATGGACCCATGAATGGATTAACGAATTGTGGTATATGTACACTATGGAATATTATGCCATAAAAAGATGGAGACTTTATATCTTTTATGTTTACCTGGATGGAGCTGGAACATATTCTTCCTAGTAAAGTATCTCAAGAATGGAAGAAAAAGTATCCAATGTACTCAATACTATTATGAAACCAATATATAATCACCCACACTTTCATATGAATGATAAAACACAACTATAGTCCAGAATGAAGGAGGGGGAGAAGAGAGACGGGAGGAAAGGAGGGAGACCAGGAGAAGGGAGGGTAATGGTGGGTTCTTACCTATTGTGCACAATGCAAGGGTACATGTCAAAACTATTAAGAGTAGAGTATAAATGTCTAACACAACAAATAAGTATGTGAGGAGAAGGTTATGTTAACCAGTTTGATATAAGCCTTCCAAATTGTATATAAAATCAGCACATTATACCCCATACATGCATTAATATACACAGTTATGATTTAATAAATAAATAAATGTACCATTTTATCCCACTGTCCTGTTGGTAGAAAATCTTATTCTATGGTTTCTAGGTTACTTAATATTTCTATACTTATGGAAATTTAGCACAAGCATTTAGGCCTATATAATTTTCCCAATTAACCTGAATTCATTAATAAGCAAATATTTATTGATCTCTTATTATATATATGACATTCTATCCATCTAGAGAGGAGGCATAATTAATTCCAAGTTATGGATGAGGGAATGATCCAGAGTTCTAGACAGGGTCAGGATTCCAGGCCAGGTCTAACTGTTGTGGTAGTGACAATGCTGTTTGCCCTGGGTCTCCTTTCGTCTAATGCAGGGAAGTCCCCATTTCTTGGCATTCCTGGCAATGAGCTTCTGTCTCTGTGACTGTGTTCTGGCCAAAGAAATATGGGCAAAGTGATGTAAGCCACTTCCAGGGATGGTCCTTAGAAACATCCTTTGCAGCCTTCCTATGCACCATATATTGAAGACACCATCTTTTCCCTGTTGTATGCTCTTTGTCATAAGAATTGGCTGTAGATGAATGGGTTTATTTCTGAGCTCTCTACTCTGTTCCATTGGTATATGTGTCTTGATTTTATGCTGTATCCAAGCTTTGTGATATATTTTGAATTCAGGTAGTATAATACCTCTAGCTTTTTTTTTTTTATAAGACCTCTAGTTTTTTCCTCAAAATTGCTTTGGCTATTCAAAGTAGTTTGTGATTACATATGAATTTTAGGATTTTTTTTACTATTTCTGTGAAAAATGACATTGAGATTTTCATAAGAATTGCATTGAATTTGTAAATCATTTAGGGAAGTATTGACGTGTTGATAATATTAATTTCTCTAATCCATGAACATGGGATACCTTTTCATTGAGGCAAATAAAAATGCAAACACAACACACCAAAACTATGGTACAACAAAAGCAGCTCTAAGAGGGAAGCGGGTAGCCATAAGTGCCTACATTAAAGAAAATAAAGATCTCAAACCACCTAACTTTTCCCCTAAGGAAGTAGAAAAAGAACAAATGAAGTACAAAGCAGAAGAAAGAAAATAATAAGATAATAAGGATATAAATGAAGAAGAGACTAGAAAAACAATACAAAACCAATGAAACTAAAAGTTTGTTCTTTAAAAATATAAATATAATTAAGAAAACATTAGCTCCACTAATAAACAAGAGAGTAAGAATTAATTAAATAAAATTATAGATAAAATGGGAGACATAACAACTACCACCACAGAAATAAAGGATCATATGTGACTACAATGAAGAATTATATGCCAACAAATTGTCTAACCTAGAAGAAATGGATAAACTTCTAGAAACATATAACCTGCTAAGACCGAATCATGAAAAAACAGAAAATCTGAATAGACCAATAAGAGTTAAGGTGATTGAATAAGTCAGCAAAAATCTCCCAACAAAGAAAGGCCTGGGACCTAATGGCTTCACTGATGAATTCTACCAAACATTTAAAAATTCATGCCAATATGTCTCAGACTCTTACAAAAAAACAAAAAGTAGGGAAGATTTTCAAACCCATTTGGCGTAATTATCCTGATTATGCCATTATCCTGATTAAGCCATAATTATCCTGATACCAAAACTAAACACGGACACTGAAAGAGGAAAAAAAAAAATGCACGCCAATATCTCTGAGTGAAAAAATCCTCAACAAAATAACTAGCAAGCCAAACTCAACAATAGGTTAAAAGAATTATACCCCATGATCAAGTGGGATGACCCCACATATGTGTTGTAGTCCGTTTTCTGTTGCTTATAACAGAATATCCCAAACCAGATAATTTATTAAGAAAATGAATTTCTATTTCACAGTTATGGAGGCTGAGAAGTCTGAAGCCTAAGGGCCATACCTGGTGAGGGTTTTTTCTTGTTGGTGGGGACTCTCTGCAGAGCTCTGAAGCATCACAGGTCATCTCCGGAGCCGGGGCTGAGTGTGCTGCCTCAGGTCTCTCTTCCTCTACTCATAAGACACTAATCCCACTCCCCTGTTAACCTATTAATGGATTAACTCTTAAAAGCCCCACCTGTCAATACTGTCACTTTGTGATTAAATTTCAACATGATTTTGGAGGGCACAAATGTTCAAACCACAGCAATATGCAAGTCAAAAAGGTGACACACTCCAACAACAACAGAGGATAAAAACCATACGATCATTTCATTAGATGCAGACAAAATCCACTTCCTTTGACAAAGGAAAATTGGACAAAAATCCACTTCCTTTCATGATATAAACTCAACAAATTAAGTATAGAAGGAATGTAGGTTAATATAATAAAAGGGGTGTATACAAGTACACATTGACAAAAAACCAAGAGCTTTTCTTCTAAGATCGGGAACGAGACAAGGATTCTTGCTCCCAACACTTCTGTTCAACATAGTAATAGAAATATCAATACTTGCAATCGAGCAAGAGAAAGAAATATTAAATAAAAGGTACCCAAATGGAAAGAAAATGGATCATGGAAAATGGATCATGTTGTCTGTTTTAGAACAACATGATTTTATATATAAAAACCCTAAAAGACTACCTAAAAACTATTAATACTAATAAACACATTCGATAAAGTTGCAGGTTACAAAATCAACATACAAAAAAAATGAGTAGCATTTCTATGCTCTAACAACAAACCACCTGCCAAAGAAATCAGGAAAACAGTGCCATTTATCATCACATCAAAAAAATAAAACACTTAGAAATTAATTAAACCAAGGAGGTGAAAAGTCTGTACACTTCCAATGACAGTGTGTCCCAAAAATCACCCCTAAAGTCACCATACATTGAGGAAATGGGGAATTGTAGCCAAATGTACATTTATTCATTTCATATACAAAATATTCATTACAAAATTTTATGAAGAGGGGAGAATGTAGAGATGCAGAGAATATTTTGTAAAATTTTGTAACGAATATTTTGCCAGTAAAGGTACATTGGGCTACGATTTCCCATTTTCCCTATTTATGGCAACTTGAGGGGCAACCTTTGGGACACACTATGCAACAACACATTGGTGAAAGAAATTGAATAAGACACAAATAAATGGAAAGACAGCCCGTGTTCAACATGTTCACTTTCGATGCACATTTTGTGACCAGTAGTTGCCACCATCCCAGTTGGTCTAATAGCCATAGTAGCTGCTGTTAGCTGAACACCTACTCTGTGCCATTGGCCAGTGTGCTCACAGCTTTTGCTCCTGCCTGCCAGAGGCACTTAACAAATGGGGCCTTATATATTTGAGGTCGTATGGAATGGAAAATTATTTGAGGCCACAAAACAAGTGTGTAAGGGGTGGAATTTAAAGAGGATTATTTCTTCTTGGAAGTGAAGTCTCCTGGAAGCAGCTGGAGACATCGTTCCCATCAGCACCCACATGGGCCGCGTTGTCCTCTCAGTGCCATGGAGTCCAGAGGGAGCCGGCTGTTCTCAACAATGCTGCGTTGTCTCTGTCGCTATCAACTGACCGCCCCAGGCACCCCACAGCCTCCCCGACTCCAACCTTATCTCCAAACAAGACACCCTTCTCCCCACATCACTGAGCCGCTGGATGCTAGCTTGCTCTGCTCCTCAATCGGGCTCTATTCATCTGTGACCCTGGGCGGGAGCAGGGGAGCACAGGGCAGCCCCTCCTTTCCACCTGAGTGACTGTGATATGAAGCCCAGCTTTGGAACGCTGAGGTGCCCTGAGCCTCGCTGCACTCCCGGGGCCCTGCACCCCTGAATGAAAGGCCCTTCTTGTTCTGCGAGCGGCCAACTGTGAGATAGCCGCCAAGGTGCTTTTCATGTGCCCACGTCCAGGCGCTGCGGTCTGCATTGTAATCGCCAAGTTAAAGGTAACCTGAGCGGCAGATAGGCTGGGAGCCTGGGACTAGAGCTGAGAGCCCTGTATCCTGACTTTTTTAATTAAAATGAAAACAGCTTTAATTGCTAAACACCCTCCCCCTGCTTTCTTAAATATCTCAATACATAATTTAGCAAGCCACTAAATTTATTTCTTAGTTGGAGAGAAACTAAAGCCTCTGACATTTCAGTCATTTGCTTACGTCCTATTTTTCCAGAACGATGTGTTCATACCCATTTATGGCTTCACAGTTGATCCAAAACGCCGTGGGGTGAAGATTGCAGGGTGCCTCCTTATCTTCTCCTTGTGCACGCCTGCCCCTGACACATAGCCAGGAGCTAGCCAGGGCTCAGCAAAGAGCGCATGAATTACTCAAGGAGGCTGAAGGATGTTGTGGAAGGAAAATGCTGCTTGCTATGTTGTAACAACATATGCATGTGTGGTGCGTGTCACAGATCAGAGACTGGTTCAAGTGTTCCACGTGGATTGTCTCTTTAAATACCCAAAGTTGGACTGAAGGCAGCATTTTACAAATGAAGAGAAAGAAGCACAGAGTAGTTAAGGAACTTAGCCAAGATCACACAGCAGAACAAGAATGTGAACTTGGACAATTTAACTTAGAAGGCCATACGCTCATTAAATTATCACCCTGTCTAGAATCACCTCTTTTTAGCAAGTGGAACTTAATTTTTGAGCACAAAGACTCCAGAATTATCTCATTCATTAATTTCTGAAGAGAACAGTAGTTGCTTGCCTGAGTCCACACAGTTAACAAAAGCCAGCGTTCCCACCGTACTGGTAACCTGTGATTGCTGGGTAACCCAGAAGGAGGCAGCATCTAGGGTGAGTTGAGATGATTGATCCCTTCATCTTCACAGGCTCCAAAGTCTGGGTCACTTTTCTAACAAGGAGAATGCTTCTTAACACCCACCACATATGGTAGCAATAACCTCCACTTTCTAAACACATGTGAAATTGGACAGATCTCTGGTTAATTACTCTGTCATTTGGTAAACCAGTATTACTAGCAGTCTCTAAGGAGTAACTCAATGGCAATTGCTTGTCACTGTTCTGAAACTGTCCCCAGCCAATCCAAGGGACAGAACTGGCTGAACCTGCATTTGCCATCATCCTGCCTCCCCCAAAGCAGCCACAGGAGGCACAATGAATAAACTACTGTGTGTGTGAGGGGAATGGCTGTGTGACTCAGAGTGTTGCTGCCCAGAAGGACTTGGCTTTGCGGACGATCATCCTTTCCGTGGAGGATGACAGCAGGGCACACGTGGCTGTATCCTGCGTATCCCACTGCTGCGGACAGTGGTGGGCACAGCCCAGGGAACATGCCGAATGGCTCCTGAAAACAGCAGGCATGGAGGGAAGGGGTGGATATTGGACAGAAGCCTGTCTGAGAGCTTTTAGACACATCCCTGGCCACCTTTGAGTCCTGGTCTCCTGATTTGAAACAGGAAACAAATTAAACCTATCTGGGAGGCTATTATGAGAATTAATTTAGGCTAACTGTGGAACAGGGGTTGGCAAATCTTCTCTTTGAAGGGCCAGGTAGGGAGTATCTTAGGGTCGATGATCCATCTGGTCCCTGTCACAGCCACTTGGTTCTTTTGTTGTAGCCAAAAGCAGCCACAGACGATATGTACGTGAATAGACATAACTGTGTTCCGATAAAGCCTTTATAAGAAAAAATGGGTAGCAGGCTGGATTTGGCCACGGGCTCTCACCCCAAAATAGAGCCTCTAGATCAACATCTGGCACATGGTAAGCAGTAAGTATTGGCACTACTATTATTATCACTATTACTTCTCTGCTGATTCTACTACTATGTGCTACCACAATTAATTGATGGCATAAAAACATAGATAAATATATGATCATAACAAAAATAACTAAAAATAGTAAGAATACCAAAGGCTTATATGAGCCAGCCGCTTTTTTAAGTGCTTTACACTTATTAACGCATTTAACCTCAGGTAGATATTCTTGTTCCCACTTTGCAGGTGATGAAATGGAGACAAAAAGGTTTTAGTGAGTAGTTGAAGCATATGGCTCGGATTTAAACCCAGGTGTCCAACCTTTTTTCTTCTCTGCTGCACATTTAAAGAACAGTTGTCTTGGGCCACATATAAAATACACAAACAGTCATGAAAGCTGATGAGCAAAAAATTAAAAACAAATCATCCCTGCATAATTTTCACAACAGCACAGATAAGCAAAACAGACCTCCCAGAATTTGCTTGTAGGCCGTGGGCTGCAGGTTGGACACCCCTGAGTCTCAGACAATATGGCTTCAGAGCCCAGAAAACAGCTCCCATTAGCTGGGAAACACACATCTCAGTAGTTTATTGAGTTATTCTATGACTGGTTTCCTTGCTTCCTCTTCAAGTGTGATGCCTTCCTGAAGTTTTGGGGGCTCTGGCTTTGCTCAGCTTGTTGAAGGGCTGGACCGACCAAGACCCTGGAAATGTCCTTGGCTGGGGCAGATTCTTCTCCAAGGGTACTTAGTCCCCATCCTGGGCTCTAATTGCTAACAAACGTGGGAGATGTTTTTGGGCACAGCTAATTACGTCCGAGCACCTGGGTAGCTCTCGTTTACTAGTGCTAATTAAATGACTTCAGTGCTAGCAGTACCCATTACCTAGCTGATTACTTTTCCTCTGCCATTAAAGTAAAATTACTGAGGCTGGAAAGGGTCTGCTAGGAAAGAAATAACTCTTATTTGGGTGGGATGATTATTTCATTTTTACTGTATATTACGTCCCTTAAAACAAACAACTTTGAGACATCATTTCATTTTGGAAACCTCTTCACCAATCCCCAAGTCCGAAATCTGGCAGAATTTGGTGATGATAAAATTTCCACTTCAAGCGAAATTTTAATTTCTCATGGATTTATTGCCATCTTTCCACGGCCGGGTATATTTCCCCGCAAATTAAGAGTACTTCTCCTTTGAACATCTCTCCAGAGCCCAAAATGTGTGTGGGTCTGAGAGGCAGGGAATTGGCTCTGCTCTTTCCCCAGTGGCCTGACAATGGCAAATTAAATCAGAAAAGCAAAACAATCAGTTCCTTGCTAGGGACGTGTAACATCAGCTCTGGGAAAGGAGAAACAGCCGTGCCCTCCTGTTGGCAGCGAGCTGAACAAGATGATCTCATGGGGCTTTTCCACGTTTGACATGTGATTCATACATACATAGGAGTGTGGTGCCCCGTGAGCCTGGCCTGGGGGAGGACAAACGTCTCTTTCTTTCCATTTTATTCCCATATTTATAGGCTGGGGTCCTTGGGCTCGCTACGATCTTTTGCAGAGAGATTATTTTTCCGTGCATGGCAGGTATTCTCTTTGAGGCCACACAGTCTGCCGTTTCCAGAACCAATCCTGGGCAACCTTCCCCCACTGGGTTTATTTGGAAATGTCAGCATCCTTGGTGCCGCTACCCATCAAAGCTGGGGAAAGCAGCTAGCCAAAAGCCAAATGGCATTTTTGTGCCGGTCCCCACTCCCAGGTGCGGGGAGAAAGATGGAGGCAAGGTTTATAGAGCTCAATCTGGAGACGAGAGAAGGGAATGCTCTGGATAAAAATAGCACAGGATGAACTCCTGCCCTCCCCCCCCTTAATGATTTCTCCGCTGACTTGCGTTTGGCTCTCAGAGAGCAGCGGGCGCCGACGTCTGTTACTCAACTGGAGAGAAACGGAGGGAACCCGCCTGCCAGGTGGGTTTTCCAAGCCTTCCCAGCTCTAAACTTCTCCACATGTGAACAAGTGTTTACAGTTTTAAAGATGTGTTGAGTAATTGCACATGTGAGATATCTCTCCTTTAATGCACCCAGCATGTTCCAAGGCTTTCTTCGAGAACACCCTGGTTGACAATGAGCTTGTTTGCCTTCTCTGCGTTGGGGCTTAAGGAGGTACTGGTTTACGTTGAGATGTAATTGGTAGCACTTGTGCCTTTGTAGTTCTTTTTCAGCTACTGAAAATTACTGCCTTAATCCACTCTTTACTTACCCGGATTACGATAGAAGCCCCATGGAGGCCCTCACATCAGAAAACACAGTGGCAGTTCTTTAAACTTATTTTAGGGCTCACATAACATTTCAAAATGCTGGTTAGAAAACAATGGCAGCATTAATTCTCTTTTAAGTTCTCTCCATTTTCAAGAATTTCAAATTGCTACAAAATAATATAATAATTGTTCTTTTGCTACTTGAAAGACATTGGAAACCCTCCTGTTTTTACAGATGGGTTTCTCCGAGTTCCTCCTGCCCCTCCTTTTAATTATTCCTTGCTCTCTTTATTTTCCTGGGAAAGTAGCTGGTGTCACCTCAAGGAGACAGGGAGGGCATTCTGCTTTGCTTGTTATTTTTTATAGAGTTCTTTGTCTTCTTTCTGGCTTCCAGCAAAACATAGCCAAAATGGTTTGGCAGATCACGCTGCATTAGTAAAACTGTGTCAGCCATAACCAAGGCCCACAGTAAGGACTAACGTCAGCTAGCAAGCAGGTTGGAAAATGTCTCAAGATCTACCCAATGTCTTCCCTTCAGCCCTCAGACGGGGTCCCATCGGTGTATAGGAGGCTGAGATGAACTCCGCCCTCTGCATGTTGGTCCCTGGCCTACCCGAGATTTCCCCTGCTCAGGGGCAAGTGATGGAACTTCACAACCTGGCTTGTGCCTGTCAATTAGCTCCAGGGCTGCACCTTTCCAACTTGAAAACCTTTTTACTACTGTTTTGCAATTTCCCAACTGAATGCTCTGGCATCCGAGGAGGAGACTCCGGGAGGCAGCGTCCCAGGAGGACCGCGTCCTTCCTCCCAGTTGGACAGCTCTAGCCTGCTCCGGACTCTGTGTCCGTTGCCTTTGTTCCTCCTCGTAGGTCGTCCCTGCAGTTAGACAGGCATGTCCTCACCTGAGAGATGTGAGTCTATGTGGACAACAGAACTTGCAATTTCTAAAGTCTTTTCAGTATCTGAATTTCAGCCTCTGGCTGGCTGGAATTTGACATCAAGTACATTTAAATGAGAAGTAAGATCTTGTTAATGCTCTTTGTTTCCACATCTTTTTTATGGGCCCACACTTGGTCCCCCCACTGGAGCCAGTGTGGATGCAGCCTGTTGCTGGCTTTTGCCTTAGCAGGATGGCCTGGTGACAGACACAATCCCCTCATCTTCTCCTATCCCAACCCCATAGCCATAGCAGCAGAACTGGGGCACTTACTATTCTGGGGCAGTTATTGGTTCTTTTGCCATTCTGTGAGATTCTTTTTTTTTTTTTTTTCCTGGAGACAGAGTCTCACTATGTCACCCTCACAACTCACAGCAACCTCTAACTCTTGGGCTTGGGCAATTCACTTGCCTCAGCCTACCAAGTAGCTGGGATGACAGGTGCCTGCTACAGTGCCAGCTATTTTGTTGTTGTTTTTGTTGTTGCAGTTGTCATTGTTTTTTAGCAGGCCGGGCCCAGGTTTGAACCAGCCAGCCCCGCTGTATGTGGCCAGAGCACTAACCACCGGACTGTAGGCACCAAGCCATTCTGTGAGATTCTTGAGGCTAGTCTTTGTGGTTGTTTTCTTTTGTGTAACTCTTAGCAGAAGACCTGGCACAGGCCAGGTGCTTAGTAAACATTGTTTGACTAAATCCTAAATTCTTTCTGGGGTTGTGCCTATTTTTGAGGTTGGATTTAATCCCAGAATTGGCATTAAAGATGAAAATCCTGCAGCATGGGGACTGGGCTGGAAACGGGAAATATAGACACGGCCTTGGGGGGAATCTGTGGTCAGCTGGCAGAGCGGTCGGTGCCAGGAGCTCCCACACTGAGGAGGGTGCTGACCCATAGGTGGTCCAGACAGGGTAAAAGAGTCCAGGCATCCATTCACTCACCAGCAGGCATGGAGGTCTGGGGGAGGACACCAGGCATGGGCAGGGGGAGGACTTGACCAAGAGGAAAGCAGATACTCTCCTGGTACCTACTGCTTAGTGAGGGGGACACACTGTTGACAACTCTGAGAAGTGCTACTCAGGAATTGTACTTCCTCCCCAGCATGGGTTCAACTGTGGACCAGAACAAAGTAGGCAGGTGATTAAGGCTGGATCTTGGTGCTCAGAGTGTCAGAGCTGTTACCCGGAATCAGGACAGGGCCCAAGGAAGGGATGGAATCACTGTGAGGGAGGATGGATGTTGAATCGAGAAGTCCAGGTTGGAGCTTCTTAAACCCCTCCTGCCTCAGGTCAGGATTAGTCTCGAAGGACACAGGACTGAGCTTAAAGTTCAGAGCCAATTTCACTCCACTGATGCATTCATTTCAATATTTATATAGCATCTGTAAATGACTAACAATGTCAGAGGCATGCAGCAAAATCAGTACAGCCCTCTTCTTAAAGACTATGCCCTCTAATAGGAAAAACAATTAACCAGCAATGACACAGACTTATTACAGACTGTTAGAAGTGCTATGAAGGAAAGAAATAGGAGCCATAGTAGAAAACCTGGAAGGGTCCAATTGAAAGTGGACTTTTAGTGAGGATGCAATGATTAGGTAAAGGAGTTGGACTAAGGAAGAGTGAAAGTGGACTTTGGGTAAGGCGAACAGCATGTGCAAAGGGCCTGTGGTCTGTAGAATGCCCTTGCCCCACAGGTATTCACACTCCAGTCCTTGGAACCAACTTAACTAACATAGCAAGGGAAACTTTGCAGATGAAGTTTAGACCTTGAGATGGACAACCTCATTATCCAGGTGGGTCCAATCTAATCACACATATTTTCAAAACCAGAAAACCTTTCTCAGCTTCAGTCAAAGAAAAGCTTGGCAGCAGAAGGATCAGAAAGATGCCAGCATTTAAAGTTGGAGGAAGAGTCTGTAGTTTGAATGGCAAAGAAACAGCTTCTCTCCCACAGCCTCCTGAAAAGGAATACAGCTCTGCTGACATAAGATTTTGACTCAAGGCTCAGCGCCTGTGGCTCAAGCGGCTAAGGCGCCAGCCACATACACCTAAGGTGGCGGGTTCGAATCCCCAGCCTGGGCCCGCCAAACGACAATGATGGCTGCAACCAAAAAATGGCCAGGCATTGTGGCGGGCGCTGTGGTCCCAGCTACTTGGGAGGCTGAGGCAGGAGACTCGCTTGAGCCCAGGAGTTGGAGGTTGCTATGAGCTGTGATGCCACGGCACTCTACCCAGAGGGATAGCATGAGGCTCCATCTCAAAAAAAAAAAAGAAAAAAAAAAAAGATTTTGACTCAATACGAACCACTTGGGCTTCTGACCTATAGAGCTATAAAATAATGAACCAATGTTGTTTTAAGTTATGTACTAAGTCTTTAGAGATTTGTTAAAACAGCAACAGGAAGCTAATATGGTAAAGAGTTTCGTACATTGCAGAGACCAAAAGGTGACTGGTGTGACCAGAACATTGTACGTGAGACACACACACAAACCATTTAATTTAAGCAGGCAAGGGAGGGGCATAAAGATCCAATTTCGGTGTTGTCCCCCATTCAGATGTGAAGTAGAGGAAGGATCGGGGGGCAAGTATAAAATGGGAAGGCTGGTTAGGAGGCTGTTTTAGGGGCCCTAACAAAAGGTGGTGGGCTCTCAGCTCAGATTAGAGCGATATCGGGGGGAGAGAATGCAGTGGTTGGTGTTGAAAGCCCAGAAGTGGAACTAATCAGACATGATGATCGGGTTCTGGGAGCAAGGGGAAAGAGGAATCAAGGGTGACCCCTGATTTCTGGCTAGAGCTAAAGTCCAAGGAAGCTGGAAAGAGGCCAGTGGGCCCCACCACACCGGCCATGGTACATACAGGCAGTTTCATCTACCACCAGCAAAGCTGATCAATGGAGAAAATTTGTCATCAGAAGACTCTGGAAAATCCTCCCAACAGCAAGGAAAATGCCTGTTCCAAGATCCTTTGTTTGGGGCTGTTATTGAATGTATGAGGGATAGAAAAATTAATTCAAAGTGTCATAAGCCCAAAGAGAATTTATGTTTCTTTTTAACTGGAAGTGCAGGGGGTACACCTGGCTTAATCACAGCCTGATTCAGGGCTCAGCTGATATCATTCGGTTCATGCCTTTGACTTGCTTCTTTTGGGTGGCTCTGTTTTCCATCTCCGTGTGTCAGCAGCCCCAAGTCCTGCAAAAAGAGTGTCTTTGTCTCAGAATTCTCCGTAAAATTATTAAGATTCACTTAGATTAGACCCACATTGATCAATCCCGACCACAACCAGAAGGGACTCCCTGGGACAGGAAGGGGAAGGTGCTGGACAGCTGGGCCTTCCTCAGGAGTTCCACTCCTTAAGCTGTGGCCAGAGAGAGGAAGGGGCAGAGGCCCCAAAAGAAGCCAGGGATGCTGCCTGCCAGAAATAGAGTAGGCAGACCCCAGCGTCCACCGTGTCTGGATGCCTTATAGATCCACAGCCAAAATGAGCACAGACCCCAAACACACAGCTAATTGACCAAGAACCATGTGTAAATCTCAAGTGGACCAAGTTCCTAATCATGACTATCTCTGGCCCTGCAGAGGCAGAGACAGGAGCAGGGCAGGCATGCCAGGAGGCAGAGTTGGGAAGCTCAGATTGTGGGAAATGGCAGATGGCAGCAGGGAAGAGACTGCTGACTTGGGAATCACAGGGAAGGCAAGTGGTTCTGGTGCACTGCTGGCCTGAGCAGCCTGAGTGCGGGTGCATCTCTGAGAAGGGCCATTGGTTCTATGGCCCCTTCTGGTGGTTGCTAGGCAGCAGGGCCCCAGTGGCTGAAGGTCACTTGTCCTCAGGCACTTCAACTTTGGACTTAAGTTTGAGGAGGGTGTGGGAGGTTTCATTCACCCTCAGAGAGCTGTGTGGCTCCAGCGGACATTGTCCTAGGAGCTTGAGACTGGGCTGCAACTCTTGGCCTTACTTCCCTTGGTGGGCCCAGCAGCTCTGAGTGCCTGAGAAAGGCATCAGCTGCTTTCTGAAGGTTCTCCACAGGGCAGCAAGGGTTTCTTCTTCTCAGAAAAGGTTCTTGCAAAAATGATTAGCAATGCTAAAATCTGGGTGTGCAGGCAAGGGACATTTTATTTTGGTACAGCCCATGAGTGGTTCAGACCCACAGCAAGTGCTGTCAGGGCCCTGGCCAGAATTCCTCAGCACTCCTCCTTCCTTTCTATGCTAAGGCATTTGCTTCTGCAAGTAGCTAAGCCCCCTGCCCCCAGGCAAGGGCATTTCAGCTGGGAACATGCTTGTCCTGTTCTAGCATAAGCTGAGATGCTGGGTGGGTTATGCCACTCTCCCCAGTGACCAATGGGTGGGGGATGAATACCCCAGCTCCCCAGCACCTTGCACTCTCAGGGCACCATGTCTCTTGGAGAGCCCTAGTGGGCAATGGCGTGTTAATAAATGAGGTCTTTGGTGGGAAGAGGAATCAGAGAAAGAGCCTCATATTTCCACCAAACTCCCAACTGGCAGGTGGAGAGGTATTGCTTTGTGTGTGTCCCTCTCTGACAACATGGCAGAGTTGCCCTTCACTGATGAATTGTTGGGGCACCAGGGGCTGGCACCCCTTGATCCCTGACTCGGCAAGCCTGGTTCCCCAGGGAAGCTGTCAGGGTTGGAATTTTTCTCCTGCCTCTTCAGGATGGTTGGGCCATCAGCTCAGCCTGGCTCCAGCAGGCCCCTTCCGATTTGGTCTTCCCACCGGAGGTCACACTCTGAGACCCCTGGGTGCTCAGCCAAGTAGATGGGACAAACATCCGTGTTCCCCCTCTCCCGGTTACCTTCTGCCACGCATCTCACTCTGAGCTGCCTTTATTTTCACACCAAAGGAGCTGTGTAGGGCTTACTGTCAGGAGGATTTTTTAAAATAGCATTTCTATGGTGAAACAATGTCCCTTGTTTGGAAATACACAGAGCTTTATAAAATATGTTCCTGTGTTTTCCTGGATCGGGGCATATTGTAGAGTCCAGGGATTTATTTACAATGAAGAAATTGTTTTTGTGAATTGTGGTTAAACAAAGGGATTGTTTGGAGAGTGCTGAGTGAAGGAGACATTGTTTATCAGTGATTTGGGACTCAAGCTGGAAAGGGATGATTTTACAGGGACCGTGGGGGGTGGGGAGGATCAATGAGCCCAGTTGTCCATTCTTTGTGACAGGCCTAGAGCTACAACACTGTCGCTTCTACCATCCATCCCTTCTTGGCCCCACCTCATTTCATCTTTTCTGCTCCAGCCCCTGCAAATGAACACACTTTAGCTGTTGAATTGTTCCCCTTCCCCGGGGTTCAACTCTACTGCCCCCTCCAAAGCCTGGCAATGGATTTTCTGGGTGGCTCTCCTTATCTGGCCACAGGCTTTGCTTCCAAAGAGCTCTCAGCACTTTGGAGACAGAATATCTCCTTTACCCACCCAAAGTCCCCAAGCTGTGGGGGAACAGAGCATGTCAGACTTTGCAAGATGAAAATAAGAGCTGAATCCAAAATCTTTCCATTGTCACACGAACATTTTATGAGCATTCCCAAGTGGCAACCGTGGGGCACAGAGGCGGTAAGCCTATTAACAAGACCCAGTTCTCCGGAGGATCCAGCAAGCAGTGTATCTGCCATCGGGGAGACATGTCCTTACTATTTAAGGCAAATTGTCATTTTCCGGGCCCTAAGCTTTGTGTATTTAGAACTTTACTTTGGGGGGGAAGGCAGAGAGAATTATTGGGCAAGTGGGTATGTGAGTGAGAGATGGATGGGGCTCGTTGACCTAAAATGTCCACCAAAGACGGTGACATGATGAGCGATCTTGAAGAATTTTCTGTCTGTCTAGAGCCCTATCAGAGTGAAAAGGCCCCCAGGAATGTGTGAGCTCCTGAGTGAAGAGCGTCTTGATAACTGGCGGAATCTGTAGAGACGGTTCTTCTGTTCTCAGGAGGAGGCATAAACGTGAATTTGGGCAAGGGAACTAGCTGATGGGAAATAGTATGTGAGTCCATTCCACTTCCTGGGCGTTTTTTCCCAGAACAGGGGACATTTTATTCAGTATTGCCCATGGGTAGCACAGACCTGTAATAAATGCTTTCAGGGCCCTGGCCATGCCCTTACATGCTAAGAGTTTTCTCCTACAAGCCACTGAGGCTCTCCCAACCCCAAGGTCATTCTGCAGTTGGGAGTGTGCTTATCCCGTCCCTGGGCAGGCTGGAAAGCCGGGTAAGTAACCCCGCCAGGAGAAGCTCTCATGGGAGCTGGTGTGCCTCCTAGGGCCCCACACTGTGCAGGACAACTCTGGGGACAACATCCTTTCCTCCATCGGGTCCTCAGCAGGTGGCAGCATGCTGATAAACAGCCTCGTGGTGGTGGTTGGTGTGAGGGCTGGATGGGCACAGGTAAAGACCAAATATGCAGCTTTTGACAATTTCTGTGGTGTGAATACTCCTTCTGTGGCTGGAATCACATTCTCAAGAGATGTCACTGAACTTGGACTTGAGTAAAGATGCAAATACCTGCCCCCTGTGCATCCCCAAGGCTTCTGTACATCCTTGCAGACGCGAGGTCCAGCTGCCCCTAGTGGTCACCTGCCAGTGGACATGCCTGGGTCAGCATCCTTTTCTTCCCTGTCTCCACTCCCTTGTCCATGCTCTCTAGGATCACCTCCCAAATAAACAACTTGTACCCAGACACTCTGTTTCTGGAGGCATGCAGACCAGACCTAGGTGTAATGTCTTGTGCTTTGAACAAAGTGGGCAGAATTCTCTAACGAATAGAGGAATGTGTGTGCTCTCTAGCTCGTCCTAGCCTCTCTTTGTGTCTCCCTGGCCCCCAGAACCCAGCACCTTTCCCTGGTTTCCTCTGCACACCACCGGGGTTTTGCTCCCTGAGTCTCCTTCCTCTGGTGTGGTCTCCATCTGTACCTCTTGGTCCTCCATCCCTTCCTCAGGCCCCATTGTATCCAGCCTCCACTCAGAGGTAGTCCTGGTCTCTCTGGGCAGAATGAACTACTTCCTTCCTGGTTCGTTGAATTGTTTGAACCTTGATTACAGCATTTACCAATGCTTGGCTTGAATTAGCTTTGCTTGGGGTTGTGTCCCTCTCTCCCTGCCCCAGGGGCCTGGAGGGCAAGGACCATCTGAACAGCTTCCAACCCAGGAGCTGGCGGACTGCTGTCAATAGCATTTGCGGAAGTAGACTGACCCAGCACTGGCCAGAGTTGTCTACCCTTTAGCTTCCTTTTCAACTTCCCCCATCCACAGAGCAAGCTGGTGCCATCACGGCTCTACACCCAGGGAGGACTGTTCCAAGGGGGGGTATCTGTTGCTTTCTTCCTAAGGAGGAAAAAATACCAGGCTCCAAAGGAAACTTTTCCACTTGCCCTTGTGTTTGTTCACTGTAGCAAGGAGAGCTGAGATAGAATCAAGATTCCCCACATTTCCCTCTGATGAGGGAATAAGGCGACCTGGCAGTCGCCACAGTCTAGTGAACACTCCATCCGACGGGTGAGATCACTGGGGGCACATTAACTGGTTCTTTCACCCATTTACTCCTCAAATACGTATCGTGCGCCCAGCCATGGTCAGGGATTAAGGGGCTTTGTCTGAGCAGCCTGGGCCCCAGACTTGGCATTCTCTGTTACAGGCTGGGAGATGTTGAAAAGGTCACTTACCTCCTAAACCTCAATCTCTGCTTCTGTGAGGTGGGGTAGCCTGGTAGCTACCTCTTAGAGTGTGGGGACATTTGAATGATACACTCTGTGTGATGCATTTAGTATTAAATACCCGGGGCAGGTGAGCATTCAATATATATCAGGTGGGCCAGGTTCTGTGCTCAGCTCAAGGAGTCACGATTTGAATAAGGTGTAGCCGTTGTCCTCAGGAGGTCCACAGTCCAGGGACAGAGACAGACAATAGACCCAGGGCTCCAGGCAGGTGCTCAGTGGTCTGTGAGTGAGGTTTGGAGGGCCCCTAGGAAGCCCAGGGCAGGAGGTTGCATAACAGTCTCCCCTGGCTGGAAGCTGCTCTTTAGGGCCTCTTATTTCTGAGAAAAATGTTCAGTTTAGCTAAAAGTGTCATCTCTTTATTCCTACTCTGACATAACGGAGGCGGCCAGCTGAGGCAAAGCTGATTCTGATGGAGAAGGCGGGACACTGGAGGAACACCTGGCAAACTCCTGCTCTTCCCCATCTCCAAAGCCGTCTCCATAAGACAGGAAGATGGGGTGAAGGGGTCAGAGAGCCCCCACTGAATTATGTCTCAAATCCCCTGGAACTTCAAGAAGCAAATGCTGCTGCCTCCTAAGAGTACTTCTCGTTTAAATGTTCTCCCGGGCTTTTCCCAACTACTTAAACTCCGTGCTGTGTTTAATCCAGGAAACAAATTGTAGAAGAAAAACTTTCTGACTCAACTTCTAGTATCTCTGCCTCTAAAATAAGTTAGAATCGATGTTTAATAGCACCTGTTTAGGTGTAAGGAAGCCGCGGTTTACAAACAGAGATGATTTTTTCCCTAGATGACATCTGTCAACTTCTGAAGACATTTTCGGCTGTCAACACTGGCAGAGTTTAGCGTTACTGCATCTGGTGGGGTAGAGGCCAGAGATGCAGCTTAAACACCAGCCTTCCCCTCAATGATTGTCCAGCCCAAGATGCCAACAGTGTTGAGGCCAAGAATGTTCTAAGAGAAGGAAAATTAGGTGAGGCGTGTACACACACATGTGCATATGCGTGTGTGTGTGTATACACGTGTGCATATACGTGAAAGAGCAAGACCCATGGGTTTGCTGCAAAGGGGAATACTGCCCTTTTCAAGGTCACAGAGGTGATGGCGTGGGATACCACTGTAGATTTCATGGTACTAAGATGGGATTGACTGGTCAGTTCTGCTCCCCAGCACAAGTCTGTACCTAGTTTCTAGTGGAAGAGAAGGAGAAGCGCCAGCCTACGAAGTGAAGCCCAAAGCCGGCTGACGAGACGATGTTCACAGGGTACCTAAAGCTGATGCTCATGTCTGGGGTGTAACTCCAGTGATAGCCGGAGAAATCCAGATATTGCAATTCCAAACACAGCAGTTAGAGTGTTGTGGCTGGGGCGGTGGGGGGTGGAATGGGAAGGAGCCTGGTAATTATAAATGGGTCTCCCCCCATAACACCAAGCAGAATTGACAAAACACACAGGACATTGTCCTACCAGCAGTCACGGATGATACTAATTGGTTTGGTGATACATTGGTGACCATCTGGAAGGGAGGCCTCTGGCCCAGCCCAATGTCAGATGTGGGAGGCTGTGGCTGCAGTAAGACCTTGGCTCCCCGGGCTCCGTGGTCCCGGGCAGTCTGGGCCACAGATTCCCTGAAGCACTTGCAAAGCGAGTGGCCTGAAGGCCTTTGCCCCCTTCCCAGATAACTGGCAATTACTGTTCTTCTGAAGTGGCTGGACATTCCAGGGTGTTGGATGCCGTGCAGACTTCTCATCAAGATGCATCTCTCTCGAGTCACTATTTATTTTAACCTCCCTTACTTGCAGACGGCTCTCCCAGGCCCCGCAGTAAGGACTTGGAATTTCACTTTCCAGCTGTGGGGTATTTCATTGTAGATAGTCTAGGCTGTCAGAGAGCTGATAACCCTGAATGCAGGACACACTTCTGGAGTATCCAAGAGGCCCTGATGTTTGCTGAAGGCATGCAGACGCAGACAGAGACCCCCAAGCAGCTGTATATTTGGATAGAGTCTAGGAAAAATAACAGAGCGTTCCATGGAACAGCCTCCATCTTTATCCATCTGATGATCACTTAGATGAGTGGAGCTGTCACCACTTTTTCCATCATCGAATTAATGTTTAAACATTTCTTGAGTGTCTACCATGTTCTTGACAATGTCCTAGATCCCAGAGACTCCTGGGAAGCCTGGTGCTTGGAAAAGGAGGGAGGCACAAGCTCCCAGGAGCCCCAGGGTGGTTTTGGGACCCATGCCCTGTCGCTGTGTGAAGGGGGGTGTGTAGGGAGGTCAGTGCTGGCAGCGAGGTGACCTGGGCACTGTGCTCATTTTCTTGGATCCCCAACACGCTGTGTGCAGTTCAGTAGAGAATGGATGTGGAATCAGCAGCAGTTTAGAGCAGTCCATGGGGGGTTTGCAATGCATTGGTGGAGCTGGCTGGGGACCTCAGCAAGGGCTTTCCTGGTAGAGCCTGTTCTATGTCCCGGGGAAGCAGTCAGGTGAGTTTCCACTCCCAGGCCCATTCTAGGTTTCAGAGACACCATCAAAAGAAGGGTTTTCAGGGAGAAACTGTCTGTGGCAGCGAAAAGTTTTATTGCTGGATGCCGAGGCCCTGGGAGGGAGGAGCGTGGGAATGTGCAGCACACCTGGCTAGAACCTTGACCGTCAGAGCAGCCACCGGGCAGCTGCACCAGGTCTCCTATCTGCTGCAGGGCTTCGGGGAGCTCTGTGTGCCCATTACAAGGACTCCTGCACACTCACCTCCACTTCCAAGAGGGCTGTGGTGAAGCGCATCTCCCAGAAGAACTTGATTGTGGGGAACAGGCTGCTGTTGTCACCACAGATATGACACTTCAGCTCCATGAGACCAGAGCTGTCTCTGGTCACTGCTGCCCTCTCTGTTGTCTTTATGGGAAGTGGCGCTGGGTTCTTACTGATCACTGTGGATGCTTTGTTACCGACACCTGGTTCCTGACTTACTGTTTGCTGTCTTTTGTCTTATTTATTTGTTCTTAACACATTGAGTCAAGCCCATTTGACAAAACTCAAGGATCCAAAATAACAGCTTCAAGCGCTTTTGAAATGTGGCTAGCGCAGTGATTTTCAGTCTTTGTTATCTCACTGCGCACTTGAACCTATAGTGAAACTTCCATGGCACACTTAAATTATGTCAAGCTAAAAAAAAAGAGAGCAAGAGAGAGAAAATGCTTATTGTGCTTTGAATTTCTTTCAAAAACAATTTAATTAATTTTTAAAAATCTTCACGGTGCGCTGGTTGAAAAATCACTGGGTTAATAACAATAACAATATTTAAGATCAGGACTAGAAACAAAAACCTCGTAAAGAACGAACAAAGATAAATACATTCAGAAAAGGATGTTATTAAATTATTATTAAATTTTAAGCCTTTTTAGTTTTGTGAAGCCAAAAAGTGCAAACCTAATAAACACATGTATATATAAAAAAAAATCACTGGGTTAAAGACATCTTACCTTGAGGTGGATTTTTCAAGTAGATTTCTGGAACGTTTCTGAATAAGCAGCTGCAGAGAACTTTCCCACCGCCTGCGAGTAACTCTAGATCAGTTTTTTTCCCCTTTACTTTAAAAAGCAATGGTTCTCATTTATTTTTTTAAATATGAAAACAAAACAAGACACACCATAGAACATTTGGAAACTATAAAAAAAGTACACACGTGAAAACAAAAATCCCTCTGACTTTCCCTACCGGGGCAATACTTGGTGGTAACACTCAGGTGTTTATTCTTCTGTATAAAGAACAGAGAATTCTTCTGTGCATGTATAATGACCATACATTATAAAACAGACTGTAAATATATAGTGTATTTAATTTTATAGCACACTTCCCCACATTGTATTGTGAGTATTTTTCCTATCTTAGGAAATAGTCATCAAAAACAAGCTTTATAAACCCTTTATATGCATATTCATATTCAACAAAATTCACTAAACCATTCTCCTGTCAACATTTAGACCATTGTCCTCTTATAAAGCATAGATGAGGCCATGGCAGACAGGTAAACATTTGTATGCAAATTTGACTATGTACTTAGACGAATCCCACTACAAGTGGGATTGGTGAGTCAGAGGCCATGAGCATTTTCAAAGTTCTAGGAATGCATGGCCAAATTGTCTTTGGGAAAAAAATAATAATTCACCAGTAACAGCTCTGGCAACCTTGAATATTATCATTAAAATGTATTTGTTTTTGTGATAGTAACAAATAGTATCTCATTCCATGATAGTTTTGAGATATAATTTTAAATTCTCTAACTTTCTTCCTATAGAGAAATAGGATTAATGTTCCTTCCCGTGAGTCTAGTTCTTTCTTAGAGACTCACTTGCAACCAACGTGATGCATTGAAGTGCCACCCCCTGACTTCTTAGGCTTGGGCAGAAGTGGCCATGCGGCTCCTCCTCCATTCTTCTGTGACTCTTGCTTATAAACCAGCTGCCATCTAAGAAGTCTGGCTACCTGAGACCTCTGGGCTGGAAAGTTCACGTGCAGCTGTTGCCATCCGCAGCCAGCGTCCACTGCTACCGTGTGAGGGGCATCCTGGGCATCCAGTGACTGCAAGGCCAAGTCAGTGTCTGACTGGCATGTGTCAGAGGCCTCCAGCCAGAGCTTCCTGCTGAGCCCCTCCACAATTCCTGGCCCCTAAAATCAGGGGAAGAAAAGCGATTCTTTTAAGCCACTAACTTTGGGGTAACCTGTAACACGGCAATATAACTGAAACACATTCACATTCATATGGTAAATGTACATTTTTTGACTAACGGTGAAGGGAACATTTTTATGTTTAGTGGACATTTGAGATGATTTAATTGGTGGTCTGTTCATTCCATTTGCCAGTTTTTAAAATTTAGGGATCAATGTCTTAGTGATTTTAAAAATAGTTTTGATTCATTGAGGCTAGCCAGTCTTCCACACTGGTTGGGGGCTGTGTGTGTGCATGACATGTGTACGTGTGTGTGCAAGTGTGTGTGTGTGTGTCCATGTGTACATGTGTGTGCATGTGTGTGTGCATGCACGTGTACAACATTGCCCATGGCTCCTTCATCTCAGTAGCCAAAAATGTGTCATGCAAATCACCTCCTGAGCATGAAATGCAGAATAAAACTTAGACTATTTAGCGAAGCTTCCAGATCTCAGTCTAACACTGACATCTCCTCCTTCTATTTGTGTGACGTCCTCGGCTCCATCCTCACTGGCCTCTTTTGCTGTTCCTTGATCTGCCCCAGCTCATTCCCACCCCGGACCTTTGCATTTGATGGTGGATCTTCGCATTCCTCCTACCATATTTTATTCTGGTCTCTCTTTCTCAGACAGTTATTCCCAGACAACCCTATTCAAAATAGCCTTGCAGTCCTATTCTATTACTTCCAGCCCTTGTCTCGAGACATTTTCCTGCTTCACACTTACCGTTACCGGCCACTACATTGTCTATCCATTTGTTTATTTTCTGTCTCTATCACAATAAGATGAGCTCTAGTGGGGCAGAGACAATGTTCCATTCTTATCTATATTTTCACAGCCCAGCAGAGCCCCTGGCACATAGAAAGGGATCAATAAAAATGTTGAGTAGGTGATTTCGTGGATTCTTACTGAAATTATTTAATTTTCAATTGGATTGCCTATTTTACTCTTTGTTAAATCTCGTAGGCTTATGCATGTAAACTGTAATGTGTCTCTCCCCTCCTGCCTGAGTCTTCTTTCCCACCTCTTCTCCATTGCTCTGACAAGAGCACTGTTGCCCTAACTCTGGGTGCCATTGCGTCCAGCCACTCTGTTGCCACATCAACTTGGTCCCATCCCTCCGTTGGGGAAGCTTAGCTGTCCCGTGTCTTCACTGGGTCCCACCACACTCCTGGCACCACTGCCCATCATGGGCTCTGCTGGGTAAAGCCTCATTTACTGGGGCAGCAGCTGCCTCCGCCACTGAGCACCACTGCACCTGCCAAGTATTGTGGCCTCTCCTTGACAACATGATCATGTCTGTGCCATTCACAACTCCTAAGAAGCAGAGACTTGGTCTCCCACCACTCTAGTAATTGCCAGAAAATATCCATCATGTTCCATTTTCCTAGTAACCTATATGTATGATCAAGACCAAGGGCTGAAGTACCCTATGAACCTAGATTTCAGCTCTGGTTGCTAAATACCAGAGAGAAACTTGGTAGAGAACCATGAATAAATCACAACCTTTGTGAGCCCCCAAACTTTTCATCTATAGAATGAAATAAAACTCTGAATAGCTCCTCACAATTGTTTTTGGAAAATGGTGAAGAGCCCAATCTACGCTGTCAAGTACATCTGTTATCCTTGACTCTTTCTACCCTGTGCTTCGCTCCAGCCTTGCAAACTCCCTCTGCTTTCCTGCGCTGTATCCCACACCTTTGTCATTGCTCATTCTTTCCCTCTTGCCTAGAAGCTGCCTCCCCATCATCCCCCCAAGCCACGCTCCTACTACAGATCCTCTAAGACCCAGCTCAAAGGCCACCTCCTCAGGAAGCCCTCTCTGATAGGCCCCCTAAGGCAGTAATGGGGACCTGGTTGATGAGTGCTTGCAATCCACAGGACAGGTCTCTACTCATGCCCTGTTGTTGGGCTGTCTATCTTCCCTGCTGGCTGTTGACCACATTAAGGCAGGTTCTACCTTATTCTCTAATATTCCTGGCACTAGCACCATGCCTGGTCCGTGGAGAGCTCGGTGCTATTTATTGCACTTCTGTGAACTACATGGATTGGGTTGAACAGTATTTCTCTCTTGTGTGATAGGGGGTCCTCTTTGAATGGGGCATTAAAGAGTTGGAGTGAAAGAATGGGAATAATGACCCAACCAGGCCAACCAGCAGAACGTACCCTAAAGGTTAAGGAACAGCCAGACGTGGTGGTCAGACTGCCTCCACCTTACTCCAGTGCAGTTTGGTCTGGGGGCTTCTGAGCAGCTTCACTTAAAAATGGAAAAGCCTCACAGACACACCGTGGCCCTTACCCAAGAGCTGGCCCGTCTCTTTCCTCCAGATGAGGACAGCCAAATTCAACATGCAGGAGGAACGGCTGCAAAGACACATGTCACACACAGCAGCTGAATGCTCCCTGCTCCTAACAAGGAGGCCCAGCTGAACAGATCAAAGGCTGCACATGGCCAGGCAGGGACAAATTTATGAAGTCCAGTCATCCCCATGAAAACACTGTATATTTTAATCTGCCTAGTGGAAATAAATCAATCTTGAGTTTCTGTAGAAGGACTTGTGAGTCAGCTACACTTCTCCATAAAGATGTAAGGGCTCTGTTGAAAGCGACTTTTCATCTTTCAAAGAATCAAGGTTTTCTTAGCAATAGAGGCATCTAAACAGACCTTGGCATTTCCCCTTTTACAAAATGTCCCGAGCATCTAGCTTTCAGTGAGTATACAAGCTTTGTTATTACACTTAAATTTACAAACAAAATTGTTGGCACCGGAAAGCCTGTGGTAGGTAGGACAGACCACCCATATGTATGCGTATGAAAGCCCAGTTGGAAAATCTCCTCATGTCAGCCAAAAGTGTGACTGTGTTTCTAAAAACTTGGCTGTTCTCTTGGTGGTCGAAACAGTGAACCTTTTTGTTCATTGACTGCTGAAAAAACAAGTATGCCAAAGAGTGCCTTTTCCTAAAGGGTTTCAAAACTCTCAGCTATTTTTGACTCCTTTTCTCTCAGGGCCTAAGCACATTCAACAAACGTGAATCAGAGATAGTTTATTGTGTCGTGTGTACATCAGAGATTTCAGACCATGGGCAGCAAACGCATAGGCCCATTTGCTTGCCATGCGGCTTACAAGGAGGCCTCTTTATGCCCGACTCCTCTGGCCGTAGTCAGGGATGGGTGCTGAATGTGATCATTTTGTGGGCATGTGGAAGAGATGTTTGGGCATTGTATGGAACAGAAAGTGTGTTCTTTCATCTTGGAGGGTCCATGGTGTAAGCTGGCTGACCTAGGCTCTAAGGATAGTCTGTGGTTATGGAAGACAGGCTGAGTCTCCAAATGAGAAGAAAACCAAGGACTAGAATTTCATGTGCTTTCTATTTTTAGCCAACTGAGCTAACAAATTCTCTGGTTGGGATATGTACTGAACGTCTGTTACAGGTGTAATACTCTACGGAATGCTATATATGAATGTGGATGTGTAATACTTCATGTAACATAGTTGACATAATTTATTTACTATATTTTTGTTTTTATCACGGCCTCGGATAAACTGAAAAAAATTTTGTGAACTAGTTTTTTTTTTTTTAATAAAAAAGTAATTACATATACAAAGCAAAGCATTCAAAGAATACAAAAAGTTCTGCAATAAAAAAAACTCTCCTTTTCATCCTGGGTCCTCAAGTCCTCTTCCATAGCAAGCACTGTTATTTTATTTATTTTTTAGAGACAGAGTCTCACTTTATTGCCCTTGGTAGAGTGCCGTGGCGTCACAGCTCATAGCAACCTCCAGCTCTTGGGCTTAGGCGATTCTCTTGCCTCAGCCTCCCAAGTAGCTGGGACTATAGGCACCCGCCACCAATGCCCGGCTATTCTTTTGTTGTAGTTTGGCCGGGACCAGGTTTGAACCCACCACCCTGGGTATATGGGGCTGGCATTCTACCCACTGAGCCACAGGTCCCGCCTTCCAAGCACAGTTATTTATTTATTTATTTTTTGCAGTTTTTGGCTGGGGCAAGTTTGAACCCACCACCTCTGGTATGTGGGGCCAGCGCCCTCAACTCCTTGAGCCACAGGTGCCGCCCAAAGCACTGTTATTTTTAAAGCAAATTCTACAGTTGGTCTATATCGTATGTGTACACATACCTTCAACCACACAGCTAAACCAAACGGGAGCATACTACGTTTTTTCCATTTTTTCCTTGAGAGAATTACTTTAGAGATCCCGTTTTGACACACACATTCATCCCCTTAATTCTTTTTAATGACAGTGTAGTGTCCCATTTGTTTGGTTATAGCACAATTAAGAGTCCCAGACCTCACCAAAGGGCGTCCAGGTCATCCCTAGCTTTCTGTTACAATAAACAGCCCTATGGTTAATCTTCCATGTTCAAATGTATCTCCAGGAGACTCTGGAGAAGTAAGTTATTAGTGTAAAGGGGTAAACACATTGTGATTGATCCTGATTGTCATTGTTAGTATTCTATTTTTTATAGGTAGCCACAGAAGCTGAGCCAATTTACTCAGCAGTGGAGCTGAGAGCACCTGCTCTGTTAACCCTTCCTTAGCCCAGTGTGTTTCCATCTTTGCCAAGGAGATGACGCAAAACACCACAATAAATGTGACAGTTTACAGAGGCAGAGTGGTATTGCTTTCTTATAGATAATACTACACCATAGTGCCTGACCCCCCCTTACAAATCATTCCAACAAATCCTCCCACTGTGTAGAGAAGGGAGAAAGCTCAGGACAGAAACAGCCTTCTGTAGGGACCTCAGCCTGTCCCCCCTCCAGATCCCTATGTGCAGAGCCAGCAGCAGAGTTTACATAGGGCTGACGTGGACTCCCATTCCTGCCGCTGCTCCTGGCAAGCAAGGAGGTACCAATGACTTGATTGCCTTGATGAGCCAGAGTTGATGTATTATTTGGTCTCTCCCCAGAATCTACCATTCTTGGAAATGTAGGTCATATAGAAGCAAAGTTGGTATCAAAACCTCCTTCTTGACCACCTGAGAGAAGTTTTTAAAAGTTTCTCCCCTGCAGGAGGTGATGCGTACCTTCACTGCTCCAGGTGTGTGACTATAAGGCAGGAATGATTGACAGTGTGTCATTCCTAAGGAAAAGGGCTTTTGTTTGGGGGGTGGTTCAAGGGGAAGGGGCAGGCAGGGAGAGCGAACAGCGCCAGACTGACAGGGTTCCAGACCTGGTCCTCTCCTTGCCAGCAATGGCTCTTTGGGAAAGCTACCTGTCATCTGTAACATGGGGATAATTCTGATATAGTTGCAGTTGTCGTGAGGATTAACAATACAGGACACAAACAGCATTTGGCACAGTGCCCACCCACGGGGTGAGCCGCAGTCTATATATAAGCCGTCTTCATCAGCATTATTACTCGTAGCTTTTCCAAGTTCATTTCTGCCCGTCTTTCTTCATCCCAGTGGCCTCTGCTCTTCACTTTCTTAACATGAAATAACATTATCAGGGAAAGTGACTTCCTGTCAACTGGAAGGCAGGTAAAGGGTCTTCCTCAGAAAACGAGTTGTGGTGAGCCAACTCTTGGAGATTTGGATGGTGCAGGTGGTGTTTGTGGTCTTAGTTCACCTGGGAGTGTCTGGAGAGGATCCTCAGGGTTGATCTTGACTTCCGCAGAGTCAACTGCCAGAGTCCTCCGGATCTGTGTCTGACCCTGGCTGGCATCCTCCACTCCTGTAAGATTTCAGAAGCTGGGAACCCTTGTGTATCAGACCCTGAGGCAACACAGAATGGCCACCTGGAAAGACAGACGGGGTCAGCACAGCTTTTCTGCACTATCGAAATACCAAGAAGGAATTAGCGTCTTCTGGTATTTTAAATGAAAAATAAAAATATCCTTCAGCCCTCAGTCTGCGGGCCGACTCCTAGGTCTTTGAAGCTGGTGGTTGGTGGTGGTGCTTGGTTGGTTTGTACTTGGACTACACCAAGAACAGGTAAGCCAAACAGGGTGGGTCTACTGTTCTTGTTAGCGCTGTGGTTACCCCGCTAAGAGAATTGGTTTCTAGGGTATCCGCTGGTTCCCAGGGCTGCAGAGTATGTATGTCATGTGACCGAGTTGCAGGTGACCTTCTCCTTCCCCTGGGTGTCTTTCGGCCTCCTCCAGAAATGTCAGGTCTTTTCAGAGGAGCTGAAACCGATGCTACCTCTGCTTCTCCCCTAGAAAAGATTCAATGTAAAGATTAGTTATAGGAACAATAGCCCCTTTTCAACTTCATTTTTATGTTACACATTCCTCTGACTTTGCTAACCCTGGTCCTGCCCCTTTCCAAACAATCAGACCTCTGTCCCACAGCTCTCAACCCCAGCTCAAGCACCTCTGAGATCCACGCACACATACCCATGCACAAAGTGGGCCCCTTACACTTAATTTCACCCACCAGGAATCTGTAGAAAAATAGAATTAATTCTGGTTTTATCAAGAAAACGTAAAAGGCATGCAGCTAGGGGTTAATGGATCAGGGCTCTAGAGCTAGCAACACCCCTTTCCCACGGAGGTGCCCTGCAGTAGGTCGTGACCTCCCTGGTCCTGCTACTCATCTGCCTCTCAAGCCCCTGGCTGGGATGGTCTAGGTGGGGTTGGAAGCCCACTGTCTGTGATGCATCTGAATTCCAATTTCATGCTGGTGTTTATTGACTCTTTGTTTCCTAAGGGTTTGTTTGTTTCATTTTTGGAGACTGATAAAATAAAACAGGAAGTAACAATTATTTTATTTCTACCACCTCCAATTAACAGGGTGACATATAGTCATCCGTCAGTATTTCTGAGAGACTGGTTTCAGGACTGCCGTGGACACCAAAATCTAAGGATGGCAGCTGCAGTGGCTTACACCTGTAATCCCAACACTCTGGGAGGTCAAGGAGGGTGGATGACTTGAGCTCATGAATTCAAAACCAGCCTGAGCAAGAGTGAGACCTCATCTCTAAAAAAATATCCAGGCATTGTGGCGGGCACCTGTAGTCCCAGATACTTGGAAGGCGGAGGCAGGAGAATCACTTGAGCTAAAGAATCTGAGGTTGCTGTGAGCTATGATGCCAAAGCACTCTACCGAGGGTGACAAAGTGAGATTCTGTCTAAGAAAAAAAAAGATCTAAGGATGTTCACGTTCTGATAAACAATGGTGTAGTATTTGCTTATAATTTACACCTATCCCCATATACTTTAAATCATCTCTAGAGTACTTACAATACCTAATGCAATGTAAATATTTATATTGTATTGGTTTTTCTTATTTTTATTTTTTTATTATTGTTTTGTTATTTTTTATGGTGTTTCCTTTTTGTTTGCTTGCTTTTTCAAACTTTCATTCCGTGGTTGGTTGAACCCATAGATGAGGACGCTGTGATCAGAGGGCCGATGACGTTTGTTTCCAGAATCCCTTTCTCTCCATTTGCCCTCTTTTAAAAATCATGCTATTAGAAAAATATGAGCCAAATGCAGACAAAAATACATACATTTTTATAATGTTCAAAAACTTTTAATACACTAAAGTTTTTTTACAATTAGTTCAAAATGAAATATCGTTAAGCTTTGGCTATGGTGTGAAAATTTAAGAAATTCTGCTTTTCTACTCAAGCTTTTAATCTTTTCTTCCTATATACAAGAGGCCTATGAGTTCCAGATATACTACTGCAGCCTTCTTTTTTTTCAACAGTTTTTCAAAATAAAGAAAAGAGTAACCTAGGATAAGGTAAAAATCACATACTTTGTCTTGGCTTGCAGAATAAACCTCTCAATTATAGTAACAACTAGCAGAGATAAGGAAAACCACTTAAAATGATGGAGTAAAATCCTTATACTCCATTCCACTTTTTTCTTCCTAGATTATCACTATTCACAGCTCGATGACACACATTTTTCACACATTTCACACATTGTATATAGTCACATGGACATAGAAATATATTTCTGTTGAGACCACATTAGGGAGGTTCTTATAGCCGCTTAAACATTCTATGTCCTCTGTCTCCAGCAGATCACTTCACTTTATGCTTTAGTAGAAAATCAGAGATTAGAAACTCTCTCGACTTCTAAATAAGAAATCTGTAAACGTAAAAAAACAAAAATCATGCTATTGATCTTATAAATGTGATACATGCTCATTAGTAAACAAAACCCCATACACTCACTGCAAAATAGTAAAAAGATGACCATGAAGAAACTTTATGCACGTGAAATCCTGCCCTCCCAAACCAAATATCCTTAACACCCAGGGAAGAGCATTTCTTCCGTCTGTACGTAAAGAAACATTGACAGGCATGTTAGGTAGATGGATAGAAATAGTTAACGAAGATGACTTTAGTCTGCTGTCCACGCCCTTCTGATGACCATGAGTTGAACTTAATTTTATTTGAGTTTCACTCGAGTTCATTGTTTTAGCATCTTAGAAGAAAATCTGAACTGAAAAAAAAAAAAGTCGGAACTGAAATAGAATGTTTTGCTGGTTCACAAAATTTCTTGTGCTTACTAAGGAATATTTTCTAAATGATTCTTTAAAAAAATATTTTTTTTGGCCTATAAAACTAAATTTATTGGCTCTTGTGAGTAGAAAGCCCTACTGGTCCATTGTAGGTGCAGCTGGATATAGGGATGACAGCGAGGGGATCAGTTCTCATTATCTCTCTCCTGCTCCCATCTCTCTGGCTCTGTTTTCTTCTGTGTTTGAGTCCTGCTCGGGCCAGCTGCCTCCTCGTGGTGGCAAACGTCACTAAAGCCCCACACTTACCCTAAAAAAGCGAGTTTTAGATCGCTGAGTGAGTGCAGTCACTGCAACTTCTTTGTTTCCTTGGTTCGATTTTAGGCAACATTTGGGGACTTCCTGCTGTAAAAGAACGTCAGCTGTCTCCCACTTCCCACTTTATCTCTTCCTAATAGATATCAGTTTTTTATAGATTGATTACATTTATAAGATTTTGTAAGATTCACGTTTGTTGTCATAATGTCCATGGTTGCTCCGTGTTGGTTTGACGTATAAATATATTCACAGTCAGTGAATCCACCACCAGTCATTGTCCCGTGGCTCTCCATCCTTGATGCCGCCATTCTGATTCATCTCTACTCAGTTGGATTTTGTTGTCAAGCAGCTTTTCCAGAAAGTGTTCATTATTGCTGATTGCCTGGTGACTTTCCATGCTGGAAACTGTCTCCAGGTTGTGTTTATACTTGAACGGTACCTTAGGTAGGTAAGATTTTCCTGGATCACACTTTCTTGTCTTCAGGGATAAGTCAGCAAGCTGATGACTTCTGGCGTTGAAATTTGCTCAGAGAATTCTGAGGCTCCTCAGATGCTCCCCATAGTTCTTGTTGAAGGATTCCTTATCTATCCTTTAAGTTTAATGACTTAACAGGGATATGCCTTAAGATTAAACCTTCTTTCTTACATTGTCCCGGAACCCTGGGTTTGACTTTGTTGGGGGATATCTTCACATACATACATCTAAACACAACTTAACTTTCAGTTACATTCTCTATTATGGGATGCCAGTTATTTTTACATTGAAATGATTTTTTTGGCTCCTACGTTTATTAGCTTTTTAAAAGTTTTTTAAAACTTAGTATTAACAAAACCCTCAGCATTTAGGTCAATCATCTCACCCCTCTGTAACAGTAATCTCAGTTTCCATTTTACTAAATATTTATCATTTATTTTTCTGAAATTGCCTTTATTTTGTCTTTATTCCGGAAGGATATGTCCACTTAATATGTCATTCTGAATTGACAGTTTTCCTCCCTGCCCCCCACCCCCAGCACTTAGAGTTTCATTACCATCTGGCCTTCCCTGCTCCTGATAAATGATCAGCAGTTATTTGAATCATTGTTCTTCTACGTGTGACATGCCCACCCCTGGCTTGTTTCAAAATTTTCTCCTTATTTAGGTTTAAAATTATTTTAATATGATGAAATTGTTTAATTTTTTTCTCTATATTTACCGTTCTTGGGATTTGCTGAGTTTCTTAGATCTGTAAAGTTTTTCACCAAATTTGGGGAAATTTTTGCCTTTACGTGCTCAAATAGCTTTTCTGTCCTATACGCTCTTTTTCTTTTCTTTTAAGACTACAGTTAAAAATGTATTAGACAGCTTGATATTGTCCCACAAGCTACTTAATTTCTAATTTTCTTCTCTGTTCTTCAAATCTTGTAATTTCTGTTGTCCTATCTTTAATTTACTAACACTTCTGTTGGCCATCTTCAGTCTGCTGTCAAACTCATCCAGTGGTTTTTCATTTCATTTATTATTTTTTTATTCTAAGGTTTTTATTTGGTTCCACTGCCCTGCTGCAATTTCCCATTTCTTCACCATGACCATATATTTTTAAAATTCCTTAAACACGTTTTTACTAAGCGCTTTAAAGTCATTGTCTGCTAATTCCAACATTCATGTCATCTTGGGATCAGTTTTAATAACTGCTTTAACTCTTCAGCATGGGTCACATTTCCCTTTTTCTTTTCATATCTTTTTTTTTCAATTAAAAAAAAATTGTATCCTGACATTGCGGATTATATAAAGACCCTGGATTCTGTTATCTCTCTTTGAAGAGCGTAAATTTTTTTCTAGCTAGAAGTGAAATTACCAGCTAATCATAATGAACTTGCAGAGGCTTGCTTTATACTTTGTTAGAGGGGTTTTATCCTTTATCTAAGGGTGAATCCTTAGTTCTAGGTCATGGTCTTTATTCCTAAGAATGACCTTTCTGGAATTTCAATGACATACCTAAAGCATTTATTAGGCCCTTACTACTTGGCAGGATAAAGACTCGATACTCTGTCTTCTGCATAAGGACCAACAGCTAAAATTTCTGCTTTGTGTCAGGAGTGTAGCTAAAGATATGAGGAAAATGTGTACGTATATTTGGGGGCTCTTCATTTAGACTTTCTGTGACTTTCTCCCTCAATTTTTAGATGTTCTGTGGATGCCTGAACTTGCGTTTTCTGATACCTTAAACCAATTAGTGTGTGGTTTTCTGCTTGGGTCCTTGTCACCCCGTACTTTGTGGACTGGGGAGACCCTCAAGGAAAATCGCATGAATCTCTCACACAATGCACCTCGTCATTCAGTATTCGGGTCAAATGCCCTCCAGTTCTGCCTGACTTTGGCTGCTCTCTGCCATATTTAAATAGTAGTGTTAGTGAACATTTGCTGTTAGACCACTATACGCTGCTTAACCATTATTGGAACTGAAACCTCACAGTCATTTGACTTTAAATAATATGGGTTCTGTGCCATTATGTATAAAAGTGAGGAGTTGTTCCTATCCTTATTTTGGTTTCCTTAGACTTGAGTCTCCGTTTTTAATCTCACTGGGTTGGTTTAACATTATCTTAGGATTATTGCTTTTAAAAATTCTTAGGATTTTCATTTATTCAGTAGCATTGCAGACGCCTAATGACCTGCGATGTCCTTGATAGGAGAGTAAGTCCTTCTTGGCAATATAGTTGGGTCATTTCCAGATTTGTGTCTGCCGTGCCATACTGCCCAAAGTTGTGTTATTAGCACTTTTATATATGATTTTATTATTGAGAATGACACACAATTTGTCTCACATTGGCTTAAGCATGAAAAGGAAATATATTCACGTGTATAACTGGGAAGTCTGGGAATATGTGATTTTGCATGCTGCCTGGCCCAGGAGCTCACATGATGTCCCCAGGACTCAGTTGCCCTCTCTGCTTCTCTCCTCTATACCCTCCATAGAGCCTGAGCTCCATTCTCAGAGGATTCTCATCTCACGGTGGCAAAATAGCCATCCCAACCCGACTTTTGTCCAGGTTCAAGTCCAGTAGGAATATGAGAGACTGTATGTCCCTCAGCAAGAGTCACTGACTCTCACTGGCAGCATCGCCTGTCCCCAAGCCAGTCACTGTGCAGGGAGAATGAGCTTCTCTGAGTGGCAGGCCTGAGCCAGGGTCCCTTGTGGATGCAGGGCTGGCAATGGCTCCACTGAAGCATGTGGGTGATGGTGCAGGAGGAAATAGTTTCCCAAAGTAAAATCGTAAACGTGTTGATGGAAGAAATGTCACAGGACTCTGCAAGGCCATAGAACAGCAAAAGTTCACTGTAACTGAGTAGTGCATTGGTTGGCTGGTTCATGCTGGGGATTATTTTTAAAATCTAAGGTCCTAAATGCCATTAACTTTTCTGCTCATCAGTTGACCCTCAGGGTATATCTCAGGGCCTGGAGGGACCGCCCTGGAGGAACCCACGTGAATCTCCCATACATACACTTTGAGATACTGACAAGTAGCAGGAAGGGTCCTACGGCCCAACCACAATTAACTAAAACCATTCCAAGATTTTTTTTTTTTTTGAGATAAAGTAAGTGTTTGGGTTTTATAAAATTAAATAGAAAAGTATTTCTTAGGAGAATTATGATCAAACATCCACATAAGAATATTTAATAATTTTAGCAAAAGACTTGGTACTAGGGCCCACGGAGGCTACTAACATTTGGCTCAGATTATTTCTTCTTATTTCTCACTGGCTTCAAAAGTAAAAGTGGGACTCTACTCTGGTGCAGTCTGTTTTTGCCAACCTTCAAATCTTTAGAAAAATATGCAGGAAAAAAGGGATCTGAGAACCCTGTATGGAATTTGTTTTTAGTAAAACAGAAATACTAGAAAGAACTAGATTGAGCTCCTTTGCTACATAGCATGAAAAAGAATTATCCTGTGGGACAGAACAAAGCCAGTTTGTGTGTAATTTTTTTTTCCTCTGGGGCACTTAACTTTATTTATGGTCTCTGTTTCTTGTCACTTCTCAGGTTATCTGGGAACTTTTAAAGCAAATGTGCAGGCTGGTTAGTTTCTCTTAATCAATGGAAGCATCATTGCATCTAAGCCTGGATTTGCTGTTCTGATAGATAAAGAGGTTATCATCGTGTTATTTTCACATCTAACCTTTAGAAGTTAAAAAAAAAATTAAAATCCCATGTCTAAGGATCTGCAGATTGCTTACCCCAGTTTGATGTAGTGAGAGAGGCCAGTGCTCAGTTTGATGCTTTTGGGGAGCTTTTGTGTCTAACCCACATTTCTGAGATATTTTCATCATATTCTTAGCTAGCATACTATCCTCCATCCAAGAGGCCAAGAAGAAAACCAATGATGAATCCTTGTTTTCCAAGCCTTTGGGTCAAAGAGTTTCAGTACTAGGGGTCTCTCAGGGAAGAGGAAGGGAAAGGTCTGGGTATCACATTGTATTCTGTGAAATTCTCACATTTTTCTAAATATTAATTGTACTTGGTTTGATTTAAAGAAATTAATACCTAGCGTTTGTAAGAGATGAGCAAATTATAACCCCAAAATTGAAAAACAGCACGTTACGTGCCCCCCAATACACATAACTGAAGTCTCCAGAAACTTTCCAGGGGCTGAGGTTTGACTGAGTGCCTACCACGCTGGGAGTCCCAGG
>NW_003852416.1:1448356-1606898 GCF_000181295.1 Otolemur garnettii
TCTCCGTGAAGAGACGGCATGGAGGGCCTAGAAGGAGGCTGCACGCAGAGGACACTCTTCAGGCTGTTTGCCAAGGACCCTTCCTGCCTCTGGGCCTCACTGCCCTCTCATCTACTGTGTGATTTTGAAAAGCACGACCCTGACCTTGTCGCTACCCCCAATGAAAACACAGATGTCACCTTGTCACTGTAAGGTTACCACTCTTCAGTGACCTTCTCCTACCCCTAATCCCTTTAGGATGAAGCCCAGATTCCAGCATGTGCCCTGTGAGCCCCTGGGGCCATGGTCCTGCTGCCTGTACCCTCCGCTGGGTCACATCCGGCCCACTTGGAACTGCAGACCAGACCTGCTTCCTCCCCTTCCTTCACTCTGCCAGCCCCTCTCACTGACTCTTTTTCCTCTAGTTCTTCCTCCCAGCCTCTAGCATGGCTTATTTTGTGTCTACCAAAATTAGCTCAGATCCAAGCTCCCAGGGGGCTGACATTCCCTCCCTGAAATCGGAGGAGGCCCTCGGCTGCCTCCCCCAGACTCCTGTGCAGAACTTCAGCATGGTGTCCTTGGAGCCTGGTAGGTGCCTGGCACATCAAGGAGGGGGGACGACCCACAAATATTTGTTGCACAAATCTAAGCATAGTTTGCAATCTTTTCCCAGGTGGAGCTGGGGGCAGAAAAAAAAATGATTAAGAGCTGTTTGTTTTGTTTCCTTTTTGAGACAGCTGGACTTTTGTCAGAGTCCTGAGGTTTCCCTGCCTACTATTTTAATGACTTTTTTTTCCTGAAAGTGGTAACATTTAAGAATTTGTGTGTGTGTGTGTGAATGTTTTAATATCCTATAGTATCTGCTACTTTGCAAAGGATCTGTCTTGATCTACGGCTGATAACAAAAAGCCCTGGATATGGTGTACTTGGATTTGGAGTGGGGAGCAAATGAGTGGACTTCCCATTTCCGTCATGCTCTGAAGTGTGCTTGTTTATAAATAGTGATAAAGTATTTCCGCCTAGTTTTCTTTTTTTTTTTTTTTCCTTAGAACATCTTGCCTGAAGAAAGTGGGAGGAGAGCTTGGAGAACTGTCCTTTGAAACACTCGTTAACTGAAAAATGGTGTTAAGGGAAATATATACCTCATGGAAAGGCAGTTTAGTTATCACACATATGGGATGCATTTTGCTCAAGTCAGAAAGTATCTGAAGAAAAAAAATCCCATAAATATACAAACTGCTTTATTTTGTTATTCAACTCAATTCAAAAATGCCACAGGGAATTTCATAGAAGAAACGTTAGCTTTTGAAGACCACACCTAAAATTTTATTACTGTTGGCATATTTATTGAAACATGTAGCATACATGATTGATTTATTTCCATGCTGTCTGAGCTCATGTTTAAGTCTTGATTTTGGTTCAAGGCTGAGTTGTGTCTTTGGAATCTTATTTGAAAGATTTTTCTTACAATATGTGAGTAGGTTCGTTTTGATTTTCGTTTCCGTAAGTAGCAGAACTGCTCTTGGAACCTCCTTTTCATGGAAAAAGTGTTAAATTAGATAATGATGATCCAAGGGTTTTCCGGGAGACTCCGTCTCAGAAGTACATCTCCATGGTTTTGCCCTCCAGTGGCTCAGGCCCCACCCCCCGCAGGACCACCTGGCTCTGGGTCAAGAACATGCAGGGTATAGATGGTCATGGTCACATGACTTGCTTCTTACCCCAAATGTAAAAATAGGTCTTGTAGGATCTTAGTTTGGGTTCAGAATCACAGGCTTGTGTGAAATGTGCATGCAGCTTAGTTTCTGCTGTTTCTTTGCCAACACTGGAGCAAAATACAGTTACAGAGAAGATAAGCTTCTGGCCAGCTGAATGGAAAACACATAGGAGAAGGAGTAACTTACCACTAAACCCAGATCTCTTTTCACCAACTTGGAGCCACCTCTGACACGACTAGAGTTCCTTGGGGAAAACGGCCTGGACTTGTGTCAAATGAAGAAAGTATTCCAGCAAAGTTAGATTGTGAGAATTCCTTTTCTTGAAAGAAACCCTTTATGAGAAGGAGGGGGAGGAAGGGAGGCACTTGGAGCTGGGCTGACAGCCTGGAGAGAGCTGCCCTCTCCTGCAACTCACCCCACCCAGGCTCCAGCATCCCAAGACCACCATGATCTCAGCTGTCTCTTAGCAGGTCCCTGAGAGTGTCCAGCTTCATCTAAATTGATGTTTCTACCCCTCTGGCCTTCAAACTTATTAGGCAGTAACTGCTTCTGGGCACCAGTAAAGGTGAGGAAGGACCAGGACATGAGCCTGCAGGGAGTGTCCTCAGAGAAGGGCATCTCCCTTCAATGGTAGGTTCTGGGGAACAGTGGCACCTGAGACTTCAAAATCACCCTTGAAAATGTCTTAGGAAGGCACTGAGTTAGAGACTCACCTAGCGACACTCATTTCTCAGTGCGTCCCCCACTGTTTCCCCCCCAGTGTTGAAGCCGATCACTGCTTCTTCTGCTGGGCAATAAATTAGGTAGTTGACTTGCATTTAAGGGTCAAATTAGAAAGAAAAACTTACTCAATGTGCACTTAGCACCAAGGAGGCAGGAAGGCCGGGAAGGGAGACCCACGGAGAGCAGAGCAGAGCACAGGCACACTCACCTCCCGTTCATATTCACTCAGGTGCTTGGGCATCGGGGGAGAGTCTCCCACACTATTCAAACTTCTGTTCTTCCCTTTCCTTCCCAGCCCCCCCAGCTTCACCCCCACTCACGCCACGCTTGCCAGTAAGTGAAGGTGTGTAAGATGTCACTCCACTTGAAACCAATCAGGGGAAATGTGATTCAGGCCTGCAGCGCCTGTTGTATCTGTAAACATTGGTTAAGTGTGTTGGGGGGGCCTAACTCAGCCACACACAAACCCTTTTCCCCTCCTCCTCTTCCTGTCCTCCTAAGACAAAGACACAAAGGATTTGGGTGCCCGCCACCGCCACCACCAGCCCACCACCACCCCCGAAGTTGGTGCCAAAAGACCCTTAACCTGCCAGGCAATCTGTGGAATCTACCTACCCCCCTCCAGCCCCGTATAAGAAGGGTCTCTAACTGCCCCTGGGGCACAGAGCCCATCTTTGCACTGCCCAGGGGGTCACTAAACCTGGCCTGAACATCTCCTCTGCAGTCTTGCCTCTGGCACCACTTTCACACCTTTCAAAGTCAAATCAAATATTTAGGAAGAGATAACTGAGGGGAAAGAAAGTAAGGATCCTAGAAGCCTGTGAAATGGGTAAGCAGTGACTCCACCCAGGTGAACTGGCCAAGCACAGCTGCCTGCAGGGCTTGGGGTTTGAAATGGCCTCTGTCAGTGGAATTGAATTAAGTAGGAAGCTAGAAGCTAACAGATACTAAGACTGAACAAATGGGGGCAGGAAATAATAAGGCGAGGGCCTAGAATTCCGGTAGACCAGTTAGTTAAGAAGCTTAGCACGGCAAAACTAGACGTTCATATTAAATCCGAAAGTTGCACTAAACTGAAGGGAAGTCTCACATTTCTAGAATTTTCTATCCCTTTTGGCACTTTTTACCGCTTCTTGATTTCCTGCTAGGCTTCTCTTTCTGGCCGTTCTCTTGTGTTAGAAACCCATTGGTTTAATGTTCCTAGGTCGGATCTCACATGAGAGAGATCCTGAAATTGGGGTTCTTGGTGACTAATGGGGATAAGTCACCAAGAAATGTGGCACAAATCGGTTAAAAAAATGTTGTGAATGTGATTTCTATACATTTTTTCACCTGTGTATTTACACGGAAAGATAATTTTTTAAAAAGGGAACTACCCTGAGTGAGGGTTGTCGATCTGGGTGTATGAAGTAATTCACGTCCCAAAGATGACTTGGTGATCAAGAGCGGGAGCCAGTTGAGAAGGCAGTCAAGTTCCAAGCATTTCTCGGGGTTCTAATGATAGAGCAAATGCAGTAATCAGCGGCACACTTCCTGCATTACTATGCAAATCACGCCAGCACTAAATTAATAGTTGTCATTTGTTGTGTTTCCTGGTTTCTCTTATCCCTTTCATTTTGGTATCAGAGATTAAGAAAAAAGGCATACTTCTATTATCAGTCAACTTTTCACTACAGAGATTTTCGCTCTTTTTTGGCCAAGCTCTAGTTCACTGACACAGACTTAATGGAAAGAGATGATATAGTACTATTAAAAAATAATTATGGACTTAAAATAGCAGGCACATTTTTAACCGCCAGGGTTATAATAAAGATGGGTTATGATTAGAACTGTAAGTGTAAGTGTGAATTATCTCCTTCTGCTGTTGGGGGTGCGGGAGAGCACACATTGATTCTCAATGATATTTTTCCTCTTTAAAATGACTTTTGGCTAGAGACATGCGTTAAAAAGAATTTTGCTGTGGCATGCTCTAATAAGCAGTGCAATGGCTTATCGGTGATTCCCAAGGTGGGCGGGGAAGGTGAGCTGCCTAGCAGAAGCAGCTGACCGTCTTCTCCCAGAGCTTCTGATATGCAACTTAAGGGAAGAACCCTTCCCCTTACTCCTTGCCAATGTGAAGAGCTTCTATTAATGGGATATATAATATTCTTTACTTACCTTGAGGATTAACAGGGGTTAAGAACTACTGCCTTGAATGAATTTTATAACTCAAAGAACTAGGCCACTGTTACGTAACTCTACTGTTACTTATAAGATAACATTAACTACCAGTTATTGAATAGTCATATGTGCTACATGCTTACATACATTATGTCCAGTCTGAATACACTAAAACCTCCAGAGCTGACCGCATCCCTGCATTTGACCACCACCTTAAGTTAATCTAATTTTCATAGATCGGACATGCACCACATGTACTCAGTGGAAGTTTCTCATGTTGACCCCCTCTTTACATTGACTAGTTTGTCACAGTCCTTTGGGTTGGTCAACTTACCAAGGTTCTACTGTATTCTTTTTATAGACGGGGAAGTGGAGGTTTGGCAAAACATATTGTGTAATCCACCTGCCAAGTAGCTTTGCAGTGATTTATATCCTGGCCTTTCTGGTTCCCAAGCTAACTCAACAAAGTCACAACTGGGCCATGTAAAGAATATCTGTTCTTACTGTTCTCTCTTTCTATCTTAGAGTACCAACATCCCTGGGGGATCTTTCCTCCCTTATTCTCAGCTCATGTACTCTAGTAGAGCCAGTTCCACCATTGACTCCAGGAATGAATGGGGGCATTCCTGAGCTCAGCCAATCTATCGGCGCATTCTGAAACCCAGGCACAGAGATTGGTTCAGCCATGGGCACATGACCCAAGCAGGGGAATCAATGTCAATCCCAGAATTTGGGCTGAAACTTGAGAAAAGCCCCCTGGAATTGCTAAGACAGAGCATAAGCCTGGAGCTGCTTGAAGCTTCTTTCTGAATGTAGCCAACACATTAGTGTTAGGGTTCTCCATCCACTAGGAGATGCCCACGTGCACACACAGGTGCACACGCACGGAGTCATGTGCTGCACAAACCAGGTTATGTCCAGTGACTGCCATATAAATGATACATGTTTTTATTGTACCTTTTCTATGTTTAGATGCACAAATACCATTGTGTTGCAATGGCCTACGTTATCCAGTACAGTAATACACTGTGCAGATTTGTGGCCTAGGAACAATAGGCTGTGTTGCATAGCCTGGGGGTGTAGTGGGCTATGCCGTCTGGGCTTGTGTAAGTATACTCTATGATGTGTACACTACAGTGAAGGCTGAGAACTCCCAAGATCTGCAGTTGGCAAGTTGGAGACTCAGGAGAGCCAATGGCGTAAGTCCCAGTTTGAAAGCCAACAGTCTCAAGAATGGACATTTCAGCTCAAATCCAAAGACTGGAAATGACCCATGTCCCAGATCAAGTCAGTCCACAGGGGACAAGTTTCCTTTTAGCCACTGAAGGATCAGCCATTGTCTTCTATTCTACTCCATGGGATTGCATGTAGCCTACTCTCATTAGGGAGGGCCATCTGCTTTCCCTGGCCTCCCAGTGCAAATGAAAATGTTAATCTCGTCCAGAAACAGATATACCCAGAGTAAGGTTTAACCAAATGTCTTGGCAGCCCATGGCCCAGTCAAGTTGACCCATAAAACAAACCATCACAGCCTTGGAGAGTAAAACTGACTGATACAGTAAGACCGATGGCTCAGACCCTTGGTTCCCCCACATCTGGCCATGCCTCGTTCTCTATCTCTGATCTTTTCAGAGATAAAAAGCCTATAAGTCCCCAGCTTTCTGTTTTCCTTTTGGGAGGATAAGGGAAGCGTTCTCACTAATATGAACCCCTTGCCACCCAATATTACCAAGTCTTCAAATAGCATTAATGAAATTGGTGTTAAGTGGGAGAGCTGAGCAGGTGCGCACTACCCTAAAATATGTTGACAACACGAGAAGGTGCAATTGCTGGTGCCCATGTCCTATGCTCCTGCTGAGCCTGGGATAAATGGTGCACCCCACAAAGCAACACATTGTTTCTGGGCTTCTTACACAACAGTAATAATGTGTATTGTAAGATTGAAATGCTTTCAATATTTTGGCCATTGGGGGATAATTTTACATTTTTACATACGTCTGTTTTTTAAAAGTTTGTTTACTTCAATTATTTTTCTTGAATCTCATATAAAAGTACTTGATGAAGCAAAATATCCCTGTGGTCTTGTCCTCACCATTTAAAAGTTAACTTGGTTTTTCCACTGAACCAATTTTCTGAACTTATTGGAATAAATTCTCAATAGAAAAAAAATAGGTCACGAATACTTTTTCTTACAGGCTGCTTCCATATTCACGAAACTATCCACCATCCCTTGAACATGTACTCTTTGTGATACAGAAATGGGACTAAAAAGGCATAAATTCTAATTACTTCCCAAAGTACTCTGCAGTCCTTTCGATGTGTCCTTTAGTGCAGCTTTTTGGATTCATGCAGAAATGCTTATTGCTAAAAATAAGAACAATCCCTCAAGCAATTAATGCAGAAACCCCCCCTTGTAATGAAACAATACACTTCATTTCTGGCCAAAGGCCTTTGTGTTATGCAAAGCTGAGACTGGGCTGCTGCCTGTTTGCTGGAACCGTGCATTGCCCGAACTGGTGTGTCACCTCCCCACCTGCCCCAGTTTGCTGCCTCCTTTCAACACAGAAACGATGAAGCAGTCTGGGCTTGCAAAGCTGAACAGATACTTTAAACGAGCCTATGATTCAGATTTTATCATTTGTGAAGTAGGATGGTTAATATTTTCTTGGCCTACTTTTTGAGTATAAACTGAAGGAAGAGGTACGGGAAAGTTAAGTACGTGACAATATCCCCCCCCCCGCCCCCCGCAAGTAGTTTGTAACCTGTCATTTGTGGTAACATGGGATTGAGCAATTCTAAAGAGATTGGATGATAAGTAGCTATTTATTTTAAGGAATGTGGACATCTGAAGTCTCCTAAGGGTGTTAGTGGAAGACAGAAGTTCTCAATCTTTCCCTGTCTCTATGTAGGTGACGATCGTAGCCCATGGGGAAACACAGATTTCTGAAAGCTCACAGCTCAAATTTTCTGGGAAATAGAGCCTTCCACAAATATGTTGTCACAACTGAGAATATAACATGAGCAGCAGAGGTTCCCTCTGGTCTGGAATGGTCTAGGACAGGAGAGAGTGGAGAGGGTGATGGACCCTCTACCCCAGTACACCCCATCTTCACCCCCGCAGGAAAGCAGATGGGGATGCAAATGAGTGAAAACAGGGCATTAGCAGCCAACCTGAAATCTGCTATTTTTTTTTAAATGTTAATAACATGACTGCTTAAACTCTTAGGAGCAAACATTACTCAAGTTACAACTCACAACTAAAATTACCCCGCGGTGGGTCCTGACACTGCTGATGGAATTGCTAGTGTAGGGTGGTGTTTGGTAGAAGAGATTGGACCACCATGCCTAAATACATCTCCGAATCTTCTCCTTTAAAAGATCAAAGTATCCTTAGATTTTTTATTCCCTTCCATAGATAGGTATAACATTCCAGTCGGAGACACGGTAAGGATGCCCGGTAAATGGAAGCCAGCCCTACCCGATGAGACCTATGGTGGTGTGCTCTTCTGGGGTTTGCAACTCAAAAAGAATTATTGAGCACCAGGTCTGTACTGTGCATTCTGCCTGGGTGTGGTGGGGAAAGTGAAGATGAATTGGACGTAATCCACGCTCTGCGGGAGCTCCCCGCTCACAAGGGAGACAACGCACGCACAGTGAGTTTCACTGCACATGGAAGGGGCAGAGGCAGCCCCAGGGGAGTGGGGTTAGCAGGGGAGGGTGGTAGTGGGTTTCACAGAGCCAGCAGATACTGAGTGCTGCCTAGAAGCACCCCCCCCAAAAAAAAAGGCCATGCTATTCTGCCTTACGACATTTAGGCCTGTGGAAAGAGATTCACCTTTGTTTTTATTTTTGTAAATCAGGTTTGACTAAAGAGAATTCAAGCCATTTCTTAGTCTCTTCCAAAGGAAGAAAAAGAAAATGACAGGGGTGTGAACTGCAGTGATTACAAGGAAGTTGAGACCTGATTCTCTATCTAATGCGTATGTTCCCTGGCCAGGTCTGATCTATCTCAGCCTCGGCAGCCACCAGGTGACCGCCAGCAGGAGTGCTGCTCAGAGCACTGGGCTCCTTGCTTTCTTGAACAGTTTTCACCTTTAAAGAAGGGAACTAAATGTTTTTCTTCCTGTAACAGTGAAGTGAGTGACTAAAGGCCACCCTCCTGGGTGCTGTCCACCGGCTGGAGAATGCGTCATCTTGCCTCTGTCCTCTGGCTTAGCCTGTGACCCAAAAGCCTGAGAGGGGGCCTGGAGCCTGGGTGTGTGGAGTGGCTGTTTCACGTGCAGGCTGTGTTGAGACAGAATCCAGCCCTTTGTCTTTCCCTGAAGCTGCACAGTGCGGCCTCCGAGGCTGGAGAAGACCTTGCTCCATCCAGCCCTGCACAGAGGAAAAGACTGGAACAATGGCCCACTTGGCTCTGTGCTCCCTGGGGCAGTTGCCAGCACCTGGTCCAGAGGTAATGACAATTTGTGTGAGCCATCCACTCTGGAGCTGTGTGATTAATGTGCCAACTCAAGCACAATTGGACAGTGTCGGACCTAAAACTGGGTCAAGGCAGAGCAGCCCCAAAGGTAGACAGGCATTGTTATGATATTGGAACAAATAAAAGATGTACCCATCTCACTAAGGGAAAGGGACTTGGATCGTTGGAGTGCTGAGTTTGGTGGCAATTTGCTAGACACTTTCAATAAGTTATTTAACCTGGGCCCATAACAACGTAGAAAGTATAGATACTATTATTTCAGTTTTGCAGTTGCAGACACTCGGAGGGTAGGAACGCTGCCTCAGGCACTTGCAATAATACCCAGCAGAAGAAGCACCAAAATCCACCCTTTGCCAAACCATTTTCTTAGGTTCCCTTCTGTAGCGCTCCTCTGTGAGCCAGGAGACCAGCTTTGTTGTTTTTATTGTTGTTCATTCTATGTTTAACCCAATATCAATTCTCCAAAGATATTCATGGAAGACCAAAGAGCTGTGCCTATAGTATGGTCTTGTGCAAAACACAGTGCAGATTACTGGGACGTCTAGGTGGAAATGCTAGAACTGGGTAGATGAGATGTCTGCAAACATGTATTGCTCTTGATTTTCTGCTGCTGGGAGGTCCTGTGTTGAAAGCTGCAATGCAAGGTAGGCAGAGCCCCTCATTGCACAGGAGGCCCCTGGCACAATGGAAGGCTGGTGAAATGGAGTGGGAAGGCGCATCCTCACCAGCGGCCCTCTGAGCTGCCCACTCTGCCAAAGCTGGAGCCATCTCTGCAATGATCAGTTTCTTCTGTGTTAGCACTCAGGTTAAGTGTCATTTGAAGACCAGATGTTGTGTTTTAAAATATAATCAGCCTTCTTGGTTTTTAGGGGGTTTTTTAGATGCTATATAGATTTCTTCTCTTTTAGACACTGAGGTCCGGGGGATTTGCCGTGACCTCCCAAGGGTCTCCCAGGCTTTAGTGGCAGATCCAGAACTGCCCCTAGATTAGGAGGGAAGGACCAGGGTTTCCCACTTGCCATCCTTTCTTTCTGAATACTGAATTGCAAGGCCCCCTTTTGGCAAGGTGTGGCTGCAAAAAGCCCCAAGGAGGCACCACGATGGTTAATTAATACCTCATGTGAGAAAGCCCAACCTTTTGTGCCTACGGTGAGAACCAGGGTCCCACAGGGGACTGGCTTCATCTACTGAGGTGACATCCAAGCCTCATCTCATTTGGTGCTGACTGAAACCAGAAACACGAGCACCAGTGGTACCCCGTAGGAAAAGCAATATTTTTATCATCATTTCACAAAAGAGGAAAATGAACACCCCCAGTTGGCCTGAGACCCTGGACAGGGAGACCCTAGATCTCCCCAAAAGCTGTTCTTCCTTAAATGCAGAAAAATACCGAATATTGAATACCAAATACCCTTGCCAAAAGAGGGCCTTGCAATTCAGTATTCAGAAAAAAATGAACTCACTTGAATGCAGCAATAATGCAGCCATCTTTTCTTCACAGTTTTTATTTCTTCCGGTTACAATATATGGTTTTTAATCTAATGAGACACGCTCGTAAGAGGATAGACCAAGAGATTCTGTTTACTATTTAGGCAACAGTTTCAGTGATGGCTTTCATATGAGCCTTATCAGTGTCAACCCAGAGTTTACTAACACTTCGCTAACTTATAAACAGGCTCCGACACACTTACTTTCGTGCGGACACAGAGCAACACATGTAAACATTTCCAAACATTCTGGTGGCCAATTAATTTCTTTCGTTTGGGAAAATATCTGATTGATGATAGTAATGATTCACTGCGTATTTCAGAGATAAATAATATTAGAATGAGTAGTTTGGTCTCTTTCGGGAATTTGGGGGGGCTTAGAAATTGTCCTTCAATTTCTGTGCACGGAGATCCATTTGTCAGCATGCTCAGAGGAGGCTGCTCGGGAATTTGGGATGGAAGAAGGACCAAGCATGAGGTTTTTTGGTTTATTTGGAACTCCTGCATCTTCTCGGGAAGCAAAGGCATTTTTTGGACTTTCTTTTTTTTTTTCTAAAGTATCCAGTCATATACTTCTAAGAACCCTCTCTGCAGCTACTACCAGATTTTTTTCTTCTTTCTTGGTGTTTCTATTTTCTTTTTCTTCTTTCCCCTCTCTCTCCTTTCTGTACAGAGACGGGAGCCTGAGAGGGTGTCCAGTGCCGGCAGAGGGAGGAGGGGAGCATGTTTATCACGGCTTTACGACCCCAGTAAAGCTTCTTCCAAAAAAAGAAGCTTTCCCATCTCAGCAACCTCCCTAGGTCTGCTGTCCGTCTGTGAAATCTTCAAAGATATCTCTTCCAGGCATAAAGATGTGTCATTACAGCTTGTTTTTCTCCAGCTACATTAAGATAACCCCATTCCACAGTAAAGCACCAGACAACATTTTTGGCTAAGTGCTTCAAGGAAGATACTAACAAGTTCAAACCTATGATTGCTGGCTTTAACTGAGCAGACTAATCATTAATTTTTAAAACCTCTTCCCTCTGGATTCATGGGAGGGGCACTGGGAAAGCCATTCAGATATTTACTACATGTCTCTTTTTTCCAAGCACGTAGCAGGCTGGCACTTCCCTACCGCCTTGTGACATGAAATATGAGTGTCAGAGCAAGAGCTGGACCATGATTCACCACATTCCCTTTCCCTTTGCCGGGGCAGCCAGCAGTGTGGTAGAAAGTGCAGATTCCCTCATCAGGGGACGCCCTGCAGGTCTGCGATGGGCGGACACTACCTGATCCCCAAACCAGGTGGTGGGGTTCTAGGCCTGGGTGTCCACCTATGTGGGATTTCTGGACCAGATCTTGATGTTCTGAGGCTTCTTTCTACTCTCAGTCCCCACGTACTATCAAATTTTAAGTTGGAAGCTGACTTTGGCGTCTTGCTACATGATGCCTTGTTAGTATGTTTCCCGACTTATACGCAAAGCTCCTGGGGCAGATTTTGCCTCTGCCTCTTATTAGCCAAGTCACATCATCTTCCTGAACTCAGTTCCCAAAGTGTGAACTGGGAGGGGCAACAAGCTCAGCCTCTTTCCTGACAGTGGTGTAGAGTCTTCAGGTCAAAGCAAGACGGTGATGTACAAGGGCAGTCCAGCCCTTCTGGACGTGGAAAGAGGTGTCACAGCTGCGTCAGCGATCCTAGCAGCAGAGACACACTCGTGCCTGCCAGCCCCTGGTTGTTGGGATGGGAGGTCCAGGGGTTGTTGTGGATGGTGTGCACTTTCTGTTTGGGTGAAAGTCTGTGGTCCCTCTCTGAACGGAAGAAACTCTTTCTGAACTTGGAGATTAGAGACCCTGTATCTAACCTGAGTTATGTGACTAGTGGTTGAACTCTCTTTTCCCCAAACAAGTTTTATGTCTTGGCTCACCCATTTGTAAAGTACCCAAAATATCTACATCCTCTGAATGAAGCTTTATAAAATGGCATCTAAAGAAACAATGTAGAGGCAGAAGGGACACAGAGGTGCCCAACAGTGACGCTGATCCTTTCTCCATCTGAGAGTGCTCAGACCCTCTCTGGCAACCTGGTCCCACTGTTTCCTACTGTGTGGTTTCCAGTCCCAGGAATCAATCATTCTGGCTACTTCCAATCAGTGCAAGGCAGGATCTACTCATTTCTGAAGATTTGTCTTTGCTGGCAGGTAGATTCTCTTTATTGGACACATCTCTACCAATTTTTATAAAACTGCTGTGGAGAAAGAAAGGGAGCGTGGCATCTTAATTTTTACATATTTTTTCCTTTTAGGTGGTGAGATTCTATTTTCATACACTGGTATTGCACGGAGATTTAGACTCAATTCTTTTTCTTTCTTTCTTCCTTCCTTCTCTCCCTCCATTCCCTTCTCTCTCCCTCCATTCCCTTCTCTCTCCCTCCCTTCTCGGTGGCTTTTTGGCCAGCTGTCTGCTGACACTGGCTTTCCTGGGGGAAGGCATCCACTGGGCATTTTCCAAAGCAGCCCCGGAGAAGAGGGCAGTGGTCGCTCCCATAGATACAGTGGGCTCCTCTTTCTCTTCCTCTGAACATGCGTCGTTAAGACAGGTTGCTTTGCCATTAGCGAACAGGGTTAGAGAGCTTGAGCTAGAACATCAGGCCAAAACTGATTCATTCCTAAGTCTGGCCGCAGCGCACAGAGAGAAACCCTGTCTCTGTCCTGGAGCCCCCAGCCCAGCCAAACAGTTACAGCTTATCTTTAAGATTAGAGAGCTCTGGCTCATGGCTGGCTTTCTTTCTATGCCAAACGGCCTGGCAGATCAAAGTCGACGTGACTTCACATAGCTGGTGGCTTATCTCCTGCCTGTCCTGGGACCACTGACCTCGCAATTAAGGTTTGAACAACGATTTCTCTTTGGGGAGGAAATGCTCACAGGCCGGAGGACAGTTTATACCACCAGACCTTCGGCTCTGACCCCTCTAGCTGTGTGGCAGGTCATGACGGCCTGCCGTGCAATTAGGCGACGGTTTTCAGTTTCCTTATAAGAAAAAAATGTTATTTTTACCGAAAATATCTTCAAATGTCCTAAGGCATTCTATTTTTCATATCTAATGAGGTGACTGTGGAATTTGTTAGAGGAATATGACTCTATCAAGCTCTAATGCTAACACTGCTCTCAATCCAGAGCTCTGTGGCATGTCGGAGGAGACACTGATAATCCAGAGCCTCGCGTGTGTGACTCAGGCCCCCTCACACTCCTTTGCTTTCTCCAGGAGACCCGCCCCTCACCTCCCATACTGTTTCAGTCCCATTGGAGTGCCCTTCAAAACATGGCCTGCTAGTGCCACAAGTTTGGGGTGGATTAAACTTACCTTGGACACTAAAGAGAGTTATTTTGTACGTTGGCACTGAAAATTTCCCTGAAAGATGTGTTTCTTTCAGGGAATAATGAATATACACTTTTTTTTTTCAAGCTGGCAGATAAATTACTTTTATTGAACATCTATGCCAGTTACCTAGGAAGATACCATAGAAAAATAAAACACATCTCTCCCCTGGAGCAGTTCATCCTGTAATTGCAGAGAGAGTGCCACAGGACGGTGATGAATTAAGTGTTAGGCTCTGTATCAAACAGGCCTGGGTTTGGGTCTCAGCTTTGTTTATTACTATCTGCACACCCTGAGGAAGGTTATTCAACTTCTCAAGCCTCAGTTTCTTTGGCCATTAAAGTTGGAGACGCGTCCTAAACTATCTCACAGGGTTATGTGTGGCATGTGGCAAATATTCGACAAATGGAAGTGCTATCGTTTTACAATGATTGTGTAAATTCTAAAAGTTTATTGTAAAGAAGTTTACCAGAAGACAGTAGATGGAAACATTTTACAGGACAGAGGAGGAATACAGACTGAACATTGAGGGGGACAACTGGTAACCCCCCAGGAAGCCCTGACTGGCTGTGGATCATACTCCCACTTTCCTAGTCACTCCTATCTTATCTGTCTGCACAACTTGCTGAGAATTAGCAAGGGAGCCACAAAGTTAGTTTGTTGTATCTGTTACAGACGAGGGTCAGTTGTCATTTCCATCATAAAATCCATGCTTCATGGGTCTAAAGCTTGGAATTTAAAATGACACGGGGCTTAAACTCTACTTAATGCTTTTGATTTAAAACCTTCTCAGAGAACAAGAGTTCTTTAAGTTCACGTGGCAGATGATACCACGGCAGGCTCTTGGGTATAAGTTACCTTTGAAAGTTAATTCTGTATCTGGCTTTGCATAGCTAGCCTTTCCAATGACAAATAGCTTTAAATAAAGGGTCATAAAACATCAACACTTTTAAAAAGCAAATAATCAGCCACATTTGTGTTCTCCCAGGGAGAATGCCTGGTGCCCTGGGAGGGTTTCACTTTCATGATTTTAGCAATGACTTTTCAATATGGCTACTTTAGAGAAGGGCACTTTAAGAGAGGAACAAGAAATAATTTGTACTACTTTCCCTGCCTCTATGGGTACGGATTTAATTCATTTATACTTTTATATGGAATTTTATTTTATAGGTAAAAATGCGTGATATACAATATCAGTAAATATTTTGACTTTTAGCTTATGCGTCAAAGACACGCGACGGCTAAATATGTATTTGTTAGCAAACTGATCCTGAAGCATTTTATTTAAAAATAACAAGATCAATATCCCACAGGAAGTGTCTGATGGCCAAGATCAATAAGGAATTTTAATTTTTTGTTAAAAGAAGAAGATTCCTGTGATTTCAACTTCGGAGATGTGAAAATGCTCAGAGAATTTTCCAAGGGAAGGTTGGGGAAGTTTGAAACACCTCTAGAAAAAGTTCCTGATCTAGTTGAAAACTTTAAGACTACACAGTGTTTAATATCACCCTGTAAAGCCTTCTGGTGACGTCCAGGTGAAGGGGATGGGGACAGGGAAACGTATGGGCTGCGTCTTCATTTACCCGCAGACACGGCCGTCTCCGTAACCTTTTAGTTGTCACTTTCCAGAGTCCAGTGAATCTCTCTCCTTCCCTCAGGCTGCTTCCATAATTACACTAAGAGTCTAAGAAGAGCTATCAAAAGGCCTAGGCAGGGCTGATAAGAGAGTTTAGTTTAATAATTCAACTGTGAATTGGCTTCCACTGGCTCATGCTGGTAGCAAGGGGCTGAAACTGCTCACAGACTAGTGGATTTCTGTGGCAACGTGAAAGCTAAGGTACCCTAGTAGATTTCTGGGGTAAGTTGGAAAATAATGACTATGATATTAAGCAGCTTCCCCAGACCCCAGAGGTGGAATCTACTGCCCCACCCTGGAAGCTGGCCTGGCCTGGCCTTGTGGTTTGCTGTGACCAATGTGATGGAAGCCATGTAAGTTCTGGAGCCTAGGCCTCAAGGGGTTGTGGGGCTTCTGCCTTTGCCCTCCTGGAACATTCCATCTACCACGTAAGGAGACGTGGGCTTGATTGCTAAATAACAAGAAACCACACGGAGAGAAGGGCAAGGTGGCAGCCAGCACCCAAGCCCCAGACATGTGAGTGAGTCACCTTCGCGCCTCCAGCCCCAGCTGAGCCACCAGCTGACTGCAGCTGCCTGCAGCAGCCATCTGACAAAGCCAAGGGCAGATGCTCCCAGCGTCTCATGAGAAACTATAAATTGTGGTTTTAAGTCAGATATCCATGGGCCAAATCTGACCTGGCACATATTATACAAAGAAAAGTTATATCAGAACACCACCCCTCTTTCATTTACATATTATTTACCGCTGCTGCGATGTTACAACAGAGTTGAATAGTTGCCAAAGAGAACATATGGCCCACAAAGTCTGAACATTACTCTCTTGCCCCTCACAAAGGTTTACGTGCATGTTTTGGCCACTAAGTTTTGGAAGTGTTTTGGTATCCAGAAATAAATAACATATAGGATTTGGGTTATCATTTAGGGCTCTCCAAAGAAACAGAACCAAGAGGATAGATAAATAAATAATATACAGACATATATATGTGTGTGTGTGAAGAGATTTATTATAGAAAAGAAATTTACTATAAAGAATTTGCTGAAAGTCCTAAGGTCTGCAATTGACAAGTGAGAGACCCAGGAGAGAGGATGGTGTAGTTCCAGTGTGAGTCCAAAGGCCAGAAAATCTTGAGAATTCATGACATTACTTCTAGTCCAGAATCTGGCAGGCTTGAGACCCCCAAAGAGCTGGTGTTTCAGTTCAAGTCTGAAGGCAGGGAAAGACAGAGGTTCCAGTTCAAGACAGTTAGCAGGAGGAGTTCCCTCTTACTCAAAGGAGGGTCAGCCTTTTTGTTCTAAGTGGGATTTACCCCTGAGCAGGTGAGGCCCACCCATGTTGAGGAGGACAATCTGCTTCACTCTGTCGACCAGTTTTAAATGTTAATTTAATCCAGAAACACCCTCACAGACACACCCAAAACAATGTTTGCCAAATCTCTGGGCCCTGCAGTCAAGTTGACACATCAAAGCCGACCACCACATTGGATGCTGAGACGAGGCAGCTCAGGTTATGAAGTGGGGGACAATAACCCAAACCATTGTTCATGGTCACTCGGAGCATAGGTCACCCATTGATCTCAGAGCTCTGGCTGAGGAAATCTCTAGACAGAACATTGAAAGTGCCAGGTGGCCTCTCCAGCTGCATATGAGGTGTACAGGAAGACAGAGAGGAGTTAAAGAAGGAGGTATTTAGTTTACAAGAAGAATTTAGGGGAATATAAATGACTCAGAACATGGTTGATCAGAAAATAAGACATCTCTCTTTCCCAGAGCATACACTTCCCATCCCAGGCAGTAGAAAATTTTCCAAGTGAAACTAGTCCTGGAGCTAAAAATCCATCAAGGTTGTCATTTGTAAGATCCTTCATTAAGACCTAAGTAAGCTATTTGGGAGGCTGAGGCAAGAGGACCACTTGAATCCAGGAGTTAGAGGTTGCTGTGAGTGAGGCTGATGCCACAGCACTCTAGCGTGGGCCACAGAACTAGAGTCTAACTCAAAAAAAAAAAGGATCTCAGAAGGCTTTAATCTGGTGCCTAACAGACCCTCTCAGCTAGACAGAAGGGCTTCTGTGAATCTTAAGGGAGACTCCCCCATCAGGTTCACACTCAGCCCAAAGAAGAGAAATCTCTGTCTCAAAAGAGAATAATATATGTGATTCAGGGTTGAGGACATAGAACCAAACTCAGTCAGTCAAGGAAGCCCCTGTGGTTTCAGAGACATTAAATTGTGGAAAATATCCCCAACTTGAACCAGAACGGTCAGAGACAGTTCAAATGAAAAGATCTTCTGGACTTTTCATGGGCAGAAGCAGGCAGAGAGAAGTACTCAATGGCAAATATGTGCCGTTTTTTACGGGAACGGGAGGACAACTCAGAAGGCACAGCCAAGATCCCAATGTGTGGGACCAAGGAGAGCCAAGGAGCACAATGGGCTGTGGGAATGGCCTGGGAAAAAATGGCAAAAATATTTTCTGTCTCCCCACCTTTTGGAGTTCTGACACCTGCATCCTGCCTCAGGCTAGTGATCGAGAGGGCCAGGAAAGATCTCTTGTTCTTCGTGCTATAGATCATCAAAGGGATCATCTCAGCAGAGGTGATGAGATCCTTTGGGACTAATCCAGGTGGAGGTCATGAGGCTATTTTGGTGGGAGATGGGATGAATCCAGCACAGGCCACCAGATGATCTTGACCTAAGATGGGATAATAGGATCAGAACCTTTAAAAGCTTTGTGCTTTTGCTCAGAAGCAGGACACAGTCGGCCCTTCTTCTTCTTTGCTGGAAAAATACATTTTTTCTCCTTGCTTCTCTGGATATTATTTCGTCTCTGTTTTCCTGATGCTGCCCCAGGTACAAGTGCAGAGCTTTCGGTAACAGACTCCAAGGGAGCAGAGTGGACCCTAAGCCAGGAGCATTCCATTCTTCTCCTCTGTGAATGGAATTGTCCACTGTGGTTATCCTGTCCCCTGTTTCACCATTTCTGTTTCTAAGTAGGGGCAGGGCCCATGTCTCTGTACTTTGCAAGCCTCTGATTCAAGAGCAGGGCATCTCCAGAGTTCACCTGAGGAGCAACATTAAAAGCTTCTCACCAGTGGGAGGACCAAGCTTTGGCACCGAGACTGCCACTATGATGGGCTAAGACTTTGAGCAAGAGATGAAGGTATTGTACACGTGGAAATGATGAAAATAATTCTCTGATCCCTCCTAGTGGAAGAAAGAATCAATTTCATCACCCTTTATGCCTAAAACCAGCCTTGTGACCTGTTTGGCCAATAGAACACGGCAGAAGTGGCTCGAAGGAGTTGCAGAGCTTGGATTTGCCTCTGCCCTCTGTGAACAGTCGCCACCATGGGAGAAAGCCCAGCTAGATACTGAAGGAGGAGAAGGAACGGCGGAGAGAGGCCCAGCCAAGCACCAAGGTCCTGGACAGCTGAGTGAGGTCATCTTAGACCCTCCAGACCCAGCTAGGGACCAGCTACCTGAAGTCACGTGAACAGGCCCAGGTGAGACTAGAGAAACAGCCACCCAGTCCACTTACAGAGCCAGGAGAAGCCATATGTTGTGGTTTTAAACAACCATATTTTGGGTGATTTGTTACTCAGCAATAAATAACCGGCAGGTTTTCGTGCTGATTATTTTTCCATTCACATGCTAGGGAAGGACGCTGAGGAGACTGACATGTGCAAAGCCGCCACCTGTTTAAAGGTAAGCGTTGCACACAGATTTCAGCGTAACACCTTTCCTTCTGCTGAAATCCACCATAGTCACAGGCACTGTACCAACCTGAATATAAATCCAGGACCATAAAAATGTATTTGGATTAACAGCTGAACAGAACCGTTCTGAACCCACAAACCATGTCATTTGTTTATTTTTATTAAAAAATATACACTTGCGTAGTTATTATTTTAAAATGACCCCAAGGACCTTTCTTCCAAATTAGGGGTGAGAGTTTTTCGCTAGACCTACCTACTTGGGACAACTTTGAGAGAACATTATTTAACTCAGAAAATATTGGTTAGCCACACTAACTGAGAAAAACATTAGTCAGCTGTAACAACATGGTCACAGCAAGGAAGGCAGAGGAATTTGAGGTCATTGTTCTAAAATGTGGCTGACTGCAATACTCGCTACTAAAAAATTCAAATAGAGCTTGGTGTGTGAACAAAAGTCATCATGAGTGAATAGAGCTTTCTTCTTCTCATTGAAGAAAAAAATTCGCATAAGCAATGATGAATTTCCTTGTCAGGACATTTTAACAGAATGAGGGCACGTAGAAGCTATAGGGACGCTCAGCCAGCCTCTGGGGTTGCCCCTATTCCCTGGCATCCTGCCCGTGGCTGGGACTGGTGCAAGTCATTTTGGTTTGTGTCTCTGTTTCTGTTTGTGAGAAGACACATATTTCCCGCCCCCCCACCCCCACCCCAGGGCTCATACCATTTGGGCCTGTGGCTCTTCTTAGCATGGAAGTGTGAACTGATAACTCCAGGATTAAATACTGGTTCAAAGACTCAAAGATTCCCTTGGCATTACTCATTCTCCCCTGCTGGGGTTCAAAATGTAACCCTGCCCTTGCTCTGAGACCCTGAGCAAATCCTATAACCACTGGGAATCTCAGCGTCTGAGATCTGTGCTGGGTACACCTTAAACAGTGCCTGGCACTTACCAGTACTTCTCTTACAGGGTTTTTAGGAGGACTTCAAAAGTTAATATTTGTAAGGCTCTTAGAACACTGGCTTGCACACAGCAGAGTTTGCTAAATAAATACAAATCTAGCCTCTGTTGCAATCAATGGACACCAGACCGCAGGAGTTTGAGGAGTTTGTTTTCAGTTGTGAAAATGAAATACAGGGTCAAAAACTTGATCACTTCTGACGAAGACCAGTAGTCCAAACACAACCGTGCACTGGTATTCCATGTAACCAAGTGCACTGATGCCTCTGTATACACCGTGCAGGCCCTCCAGGCTGCCTGGGAGGAAGAATAGATAACACATGGCTACTTTGGTGGCCTAGGACGGCCTCTACTGTGGGCACTGGTTTCTTCTACTTACTCTGAGGAGCTGTCTGCCTCCAGAAGGGATATAGAATTGATGGGACTGCCCCTCAAGTGTCATCCTTTATCTCACCAAGAGAAGTATGTGACCATCTGGACCAATCAGAAGCTGTCTCTCTTTGGCATTAGACTCTCTAGTTAATAATACCAAGAAACCTAGACTGTCTGGTTTCGACCACTCTGGAAGTGTTGAAAATCTCGGGGCATGGGGGCCTGGAAATTTGCACCATCATCAAGGGCCCTTAAGCTATGAATTACAAAACTGGCACCTGGGACCGACTGACCAAGTCCACAGTCACACTAAAGAATCATAATAAAGTCACACTCTGACACTGCTGGCTTGTTATGGAAATTGATCACTGGGTGGAACCAGTAGTTTAAAAAATGAAATAAAGGGGACTAGAGTGGAATGGACCTGAGTGAACGTCTTACAAGTCTTTTGTGACGTCTTACAAGTGAGGAAGTAGCAGACGTGAACTCCTGCTTCACGCGCTCCTGCTGCTGCACCACGGTGCTCCAGGTTGGTACTGAGGGTTAAGTGAGAGGGAAGGTTGTACAGCGTGACTCGCTCGCCCCTTCCTTCCGTCAGTGCGTGTTTGCTGAGTCTCTGCAGCACCCCAGGCACTGTTCTAAGCCGGGAATACATCGGGAACTAGATAGACACAGTCCCAGCTCTTGTCAGGTTCCTGCCTTCTCTAATGGAGGGAGGCAGATTATGAACAATAAGGTTTAAGAAAAGAAAAAATACTGCAAACAAACTAAAGCGGGTTAAATGGTGGACTAATTCAGGGCCTCTCCATGCAAGGGACACTGCTGCCTTTCAGAACAACGATGTCATTAGCCATAGGCTGGATCCCACTCGCTTTAAGGAAGAAATGTACTTTGCCAGGTGCCCGAGTCTTTGGATACACTGTCCTGTGACTCTGGACGCTCGTCTGTATCACCCCTCCAAGCTGTTAAGTGCCTGTCCTACATGTTTCTGTGTTTTATTCACCGTGACAGAGGGATGGAGGTATGTATGCCTTCATCTTTAAGAGAACATCAGCTGATGAAATTAAGAGAGATCAGCGGACATGGTTCGATGCCAATTTGAACTTGATTTTAAAAAGTAGGTAAGGTACCATTTAACTAAACCATGACCTTTCTCAAATGAATAGCTGTGTGTGTGCACAGGTGCACACGCAGACATACATTATTTCCTCATACATCGATGAGCAGAAGTTTCTGTGGCCAGCACTTATCCGTGAGCTATAGATGTCACCCGCCTTCCCAGGACATCACGTCTATAGTGGGAAGGATGGAAAAACTCACTCAAGAGCTAAGGACCTGAGGATCTTGGAGCAGGGCTCAGGAGGACTCTGGCCAACCCCAGCCTCCACCGCCCAGCCGGACTCACCCCTTCACAGACCCTGGACACAGCCACTGGACCTTGTCTGTCACAAGGAGCAGAGAAGTTCTGCCAGACTTGGGTCTCAACTTCCATCTTCTTTGGCCCTACTCTTTAGTTTCCTGTTATCTCTGTGGTGCTAGAAAATGCCACGGAAGGGGAAGGGCAGCCCAGTTCTCATTTTCACGCAGCAATTCACGTTTTTAGCGTCCGCTACTAATGGTTCAGAGGGGTTTTCACGCTACACGGGCCCTGAGAAATCATGGTGATCAGCAGTTTTATTAATTGATGTATGCGTTTAACTATTTAAGTATGTAAGTTGTTTTTAGCCACTAAACCCTTTTTTGAAGCAAAATTTCATGCACAGTTGTAAAATATAGAACAGATGCAAGTGGGTCCCCTTCCTTCAGGGGCAGTCTCCAGGGAGGCCTCAAGGTGCCTAGAGCTCCTCATGACAACTCAGTTGGGGGGAAACCCACCTTGTTGAAACCCCCTCCTGTTGCAGAAGGGCTGGGGTGGGGCGGGGATGGGAGGGGAGACTCTGCTCATGTGGCAAATTGGTAGAATAACTGGCGCAAAAATCCCACAACACACACGCACACAAATAGTGGCAGAACGTGGACACGGAGGGGTGGTGGCAGGACCTGGAGGTTGGCCTGGAAAGGGGTTCATCAGGGTTAGAGAGAAGCGGCTGTCCAAACTGCCAGGGTGTGCCAGATGCATTTCGCACACGCGCCTGGGGCTCTCCGTGCGAGACCTGCTGACAACTCGGTGATACATCTATCCCCCCGGAGCTCTTTCGAGCGTGTTACAGGTTTCGATGCTTTTATTTAACTGGAAGCGGTCCATCTGCTGCACGTGAAGCAAGGAAGATAGGTCTGCTGTCGGCTGCCCCGGGGCCACGGCTCCCCTTCCCACGGAGTGTCGCTGGCCTCCCCAGCCCCGCTCATGACCATGCCCAAGATGCTCTGGGCTGCTCTGAGAGAAACAGCTCGTTGGTCCCGTGTGTCCCAGCAAGAAAGCTGGAATGAGGGAAAGGGCTTTCCCCTGAGAGGCGGGGAGTAGGGGAGAGGCCCAGAGGGCACAATATGGGCAGACTCGCTGCGTGCCCAGGATAAGATTCTTAACCTCTCTGGGCCTTAGTTTTCTAACTTATAAAATGAAATTGACAACAATAGGGTTCCCCTGAAAGGGTCAACACAAGGTATAAATGAGGCAAACCCTAGACAAAGCTTAGGATAGTGGCCGGCACACCTTAATAAATGCTAGGTGTTTGGGGCTTCCCACTGCCCCGTGGGCTTTGCAGCCTCAGACCTGGGGAGGTTTCTCACCACAGGAGGCCCAGCTGCGCTGGCATTTAACTTCCAGGAGGGTGATCTTCTGAAGACCTTTTGGAAGGATTTACTGATGGGAATTCTGCTGCTTGCTAAGCTGGGCTGAACTCTCCCTAAACGCCAGGTACTTTCAGCTGAACACCTCTTCTCCACTTGGCCACTGAATCTCATATGGCCCTGCGAGATGGGTGCTGTTTTAGCTCTGCTGTCAGTAAGAAAGCCAGGCTTGGAGAATTTCGGGAACTTGCCCAAGGCCACCCAGACAGTAAATAAAGGGGGCCAGAATGAAATCCTGGGACTCCACTCCCCTCTGTTTTTGTTTACTTGTTTTGGTTTTGCTTTGCTCCATTTTTGGTGGTGTCGGGAGACGTGTGTCCCAGGGGAGCACAGCGGATGCGGCTCCCCACAAGATGGCAAAGCGCAACGTGGGCGCGACCTGGCAGCTGCAGAGGGGTGGGGTATCCCGGGAACCAACTCCAGTGGGCATAAGGCCCGGTGGCCGGAAGATGGCCACAGCCACAATGGACGGGGCCAGGGCACTTCTTTCTTCCCTACAATTCAGCAGATTCGTCGTCCTGCAGATTCTGGCATGGACACCCTGCTTCGATGTGAACCCACAGCCCTCTTAACCTCTCTGCAATTTAGTTTCCTCCTCCACAGAATGGGGATGCTAATTCCTAACACCACGCAGTCTTTTCCTAGATAGTGAAAGTGCACCATACGTTATTGTGATGTATGTGGTTGTACATTCTGTGAGCCACCCAGGACTGTGAGCAGTGCAGAGACAGACTGGTCAGGCCCCCGGAATTCTCAGAACGTTGGCTAAATGGGCTTTTTATTGTGACACCAGGGTAACTCTTGGGAAGAGATCGAACACTCTCATTTTTTGAGTAGAAATAATAATGATTGTGCTGAATGCTGATTTACAAGCTCCCTTTGGACAGAGAGAGGTGTCGTGCTGAGGGTCACTCACTCTGCTTGTCAGTGGCAGAGCTCAGATTTGAAACCAGGTCAGCAGAGGAGCCCCGATGGTTCCGGTACACCGTGGGATCCCTCGGGGCTCTGGACACTTACAAATAGAAATAAAGGGCGTTTGATGGCTTGGCACTTGTCTGGACCTTAGGCCTTAGCAAGGTGCTAAGCACACGGCAGCCACTGACAAGCTCTGTTCAGTTGTATTGAAGAACCAGACACCTGGTCTGCCCCATGTTCTGTGTCCCTGCTCATAGCCATCAGAGCCCATCCTGGGACTCCCCAAGGAGGCAGTTGTCAGGTTCCTTCTGCTCACCTGAACTTCACACCTGTCTTCAGCAGACAAGACAGCAGTGCCCTGGGAATCTTCATGGTATAGCAGCCGCCTCTTTGTGAAGTGCTAGAGAAAAGCATCCCTGTCCCCAGCTCAGCCCCCGAGGATGGCTCACTTTCCAGCTCTCCCTGCCAACGGGCCGCCTCTATGGTTGATTAGGGTAATGAGGCTTATGCGAGCTCCCTCTGTCCCTCCCCATGTCCTTGGCTCTGAGAATGAGCCCTCTGTCTATTAATACTGTCTGGCACCAGAAGAAAGCCCCTCTCCCTTCCTGCACCCAGCATCTGGTTGCCTGGAAACCAGGACAGAAGCCTAGAGCATCTTGGGTTTCTTTTTAATTTCCCTGCCAGGCCCCAAACGCCAGCAGTATTTGTTTTATGAAGAACCTTTGCACTGCAGTGGCTTGCCTTAACCTTGCCCAGAATGATTTCATCAACCTGCGTAAATGTGATGCAGAGAGACAGGGACAGCCACTCCAGACTCAGTGTCATTTGGTTATCAGTGCACGAAGTCATAATTAACAGTGAAGGCAGAAGATGGATTGTTTCAGAAGGAGCCAGGACTAGGATCAACTTGTGTGCATGCGAGTGTGCGCGCACACGTCCAGGCACATGTGTCAAAACTGGCAGCTTTGTGAATTGCAGTTTGCCGCAGCCACGTGCAAAAGGGAAGAGAGATTTTTCTTTTTCCAAAAGAACAAAAACCTGTCTTGAAAATAAACATCCTTCTTTGCTTGACAAAAGCTGCACAATTCAGGGTAAAGGTGCCAATACTCTGCCTGGCTTATTCCCCAACTGTGCCTCAATAGGAATGTTGATCGTTTTCAGATAAAGCCAGAAGAGAAGCAAAGATTCAAAGAGTCACAAACAGGAAGAGAACCCCCCCTACCCCACCCCACGCACACTTTGGCTTAATGCTGAAAGGGCCAGCCAGAGTTTAGGACCAAACCTGGCACCTGTTGCCTCTCCTGTGTCCTGGCTCGTGCTAGCTGGGTGCTGCACGTCCCCCAGGCTGCGAGGCATCACATTTATGGCATGTGGGATTGGATGTTCTTTCTTGCAAAGGCTTCCCTGTGTTACCCAAACACGAAATCTTCTGAAGAATCATCTAATCAGGCCCCACTGAGGAAGCCACTTCCTAGAGATTAGCAGCTATGCGTCTGGCCCCTCCTGGCCCCTTGGCCCTCTACATGTTCCCTCATTCTGCAGATGAAAATGGAAAGGCCCAGAGTGGCTGAGCATCTTGTCTGAGGTTATACAGCTCTGACTAGGAAGCTGGAACTTGAATTACATAGTTAACTCAGAAATCATTTTAAGAAATAATTTACCTTCCTGCATCTGAAGATCTAAAAAGCAGGTACTGACTCTTAGAGCAAGAGTCTCTTGGAGAAGTCTTATCACTCAGTGAATGCGCTGACTGAGATGGAGCTAGTGAGGGAGAGGTATGCGGCAGCAGGTCGGAGATGCTCCCCGTGCTACGGCGTCTTGGTAGAGTTTGTAAGAAGCACTTTGATGAGCTTTTCATCAGGAGGCCCAAGTGTGGAATATGTTTACTCCATCACTGAACCCTTGTTTCCATCTCATTCCTTCCCTGGACTTCTTTTGCCTCCTATTCCTTAAGAGTCCGGTGTCTTTAGTGCTATTTTCTTCAACAGTGGTTTTTCTCCTCCTAGCTTGAAGGTTATTTTAGAGACAAAGCCATTTGAAGAGAGGGATTCGTATGTTTTCCTCTCATAAATGGAGGCAGAGTGGCTAATCAGAAAGTGGCTAATACTCAGCCTGGAGCTACATGCCTGGGTGTAAATCCTGGCCCTGCCATTTTCTTGCCTGTATAACTTGGAGAATGTCAATAACCCACCTAACCCACCTAACCCTCGGCTTCTAATTGTGAAATGGGGGTAATAATGATTCTGAGTTGTCGTAAAATGTATTTTTTAAGAAATGACAAGCACATTGCTAACAAAGACTCAGTAAGAGGTAGTGCTATTATTATTCTATTACCAACTTGGAGGCGTGGACTAGACGAAGGCTGTGAGATAAATTAGGACTAGAAATCAGAAATTCCTAAACCCAAGAAAGGCACTCAGAAGAGGCTTTCCTGGCACAAAGAGGGCGTTTTCATGGATACTCATCCCATGGTTCCTACATTCTTTTGAGTTTTCTAAATCTTTAGTAGAGCGTTAGCCTACAGGGAGGTATCTACTTACCCACATTCTTGGTGCAGGAAGATATTGAATACACAAGGTGATTTTTACTCCATTTGAAAGTACAACACTCTAGATTTCAGTGAGAGAAGGTGAAATTATGGCCTTAAGTAAAAATTTTTACCCAGGGCCCTTCTGCTATCCTAGCATTCAAAGGCAACATCAGGTGACTGTGTCCTCAGCAGGTATTACCTGAATTTAGGATAAATTCTTCTAAATTCTATGTATAAGTCAAAAGTTTAATATCTTTAATCAATTTTCTCATCTTCATAGCTTTGATTGTTCCCCGTACAAACATTCCAAGGGCCCTAGTGCGTATGAGGCAGGATGTGAAACTTCAAGGGATACAACACATATAAGAAACAGACCCTCCTTTCCAGACGTTAGTTTCTGGGCCTGATCACCCACGTGAGTGTCTCTGAGGATTCACTGAGCCTCATTACCTGGACCAGCTCTCCACGCTCCACACTCCCTCAGCCTCACACAGCAGGGACTGGAGTGGAATTGACCTGTGCTTTTGGCTGCGACAGGACCTAAGCCCCCTTGCCTGTCTCCTCTTCATTGTCCCTGGTCACCTTGCAAGACCCTGCTATGCCTATTGCCTATTGCACATAGCCCCTTGCCCACCTCTGGGGCTTGGTAGAAAGACAATTTTCTTTTCACAAAAAATTGCCTCTGTCCTTTCAAATTCTCCCTTATCTTCCTTATGCAAATTAACCCAGCTCAGCAATTTGCTAAGAGGATAACTTAGTATGTTTCCCTTCTCAGGAAACTGATTTGTACTTGCACGCAAGCTTCCTGGCACCTTAGAGACTGTTAGAGACACCAAAAGGATTGAGTCTAATGGTGTGAACCTTAGGTGCCAAGGCCTAACATCTGGGTTCATAATTTCTAACATATGGTCCGTTTCAAATCTTGCCATCCACCAGCCGGCTGAGCAGTTGCTGCCAGCCTTCAGGGCAGCCACACACTTAGCATCTTCACTGCACTGACTTATTATTCTTCAAACTGAAAGCAATTGTCCTCGCTGTGGTGTGGGGGAAGGAGCTTTGGATTAGCTACTGACGGTAACAGCTGTGGTTTACCAAGCGAGGGCCACATGCTGCCATGAGCACCCTGTCATCTGTCTGCCTCGGATGCTCAGAGCAAACCTGTGTGTGGTGGCAGAGCTGTTCCCATTTTACAGACAAAAACAACGAAAGCTCACAAAGGTTAAGTAACTTGTCCAAAGTCGTAAAACTAGAGGTCATGATGAATTTAAACTTGGGTTCCTGAGATTTTTGTCTCTGACCTGGACCAAAGGAGACCCTGATATCTATTTTCAGCAACATGCCACCACGAGATAATGAGTTATATAGTCAACAACGTCCACTCCGCAGTTAATTATTAACCAACAGTGGGGTTTCTGTGTATTTGCAACTGATCTCCCCAAGAACCCAACGTGGAAGGTCCTAACCTCTCTCCTTGTGCAGTGAGAGCTTCCGCGGCCTGGTCAGGCTGCAGAGCCGTGGATCTGGGGAACAAGCTCGGCGGTGCTCTCAACCACCACTTTTGATCACATTGTACTTGATTCACTATGTGACTTTTGGCAAGTCCCTTAACCCCTGCAAGGGGGCAGGAGGCTTTTCTTCTCTGACAAATAAAGCCGTTGGCCTAGAAAATCGCTAAGGTGCCTCCCAGGGTTTCCTCATGGACTACCCCCGTGATGAGATCTAGAATTAGAGCCAGCCTGGCCAGCCTCCCATCTGCAGTCCCTGGATTTATTTACCCTCAGAGTCTCTGGCGACTCAACAGCTTGCCCATATGGGCTGCTCCACCCTGAGACCTGGGACAAGCCCAGTGACAGGCAGGGGAGCCAAGGTTCTGGTGTCCCTGAAGGAGGGAATTAGCCCTGGGCCACCGTGGCCCGGCCGTTTGGCCCGCTGCATGGCTGGTCTGCTGGAGGCTGTAGTCCGTGGTTGGAAGCTGAGCGGGCGCTGTGCGCAGCTGCTCTCCCGCAGACAGCCCCATGGAGCGGAGCCCTTGCTGGCTGCCTCTGCTGCTTTTATTGCTTCATTATCTCTCAAATCAGAAAACGTGAGGGCTGCAGCTTTGGCTGCAATCTGTTAACTCCCTAGCTCTCAGAGGCCCAGCTCCTGCTGAATCCAACAAATTATGCCGCTCCTCGCCTTTCCTAACCATCATCATTCTGCACACACCCTAAGCTGGTGGATTGCAGATGCCCTCTCCTCTTTGTCCCCAGTTTTACCAACAGCACTGGTCTGTGGCAGTGGGGTGAAGTGGTAGGCAAGAGGTCATAAACTCAAACCCACTGTGCTCATATCCATCCCTTTGTTCCTTTTGTTGTTGATTTTTAGGAGATGACCTCCTGGGTACCCCAAAGCTGAAGGTTTGTACCTTTAATCTGCAAGCCCCCGTTGCTAGTACTTAACAGGTTGCTTTTAGGAATGTGTTAGCAATCCCAGCTCCCACATGGGGGGAAGCCGCCCTGCCTTCTCAGTACTGTATATCGGTAGAGCTGGCCTTTCTGCCATTTACAGAATGACGTAAGCGTGCTTGCTTTCCTGCACTAGGTTAAAGGACTACTTCTTCATGTCCAATCCTTCCAGCATCCTCCAGCAATATGTGGCAAAAATATTGGAAATTTGTTTTAGAGACTTGAGATTGTCCTGATGCTTCTGTTTTTGAAAGATTGAAAACACCAGGAAAGTTGTTTTTCTTTCTTTATGCAGAGGAGAAATTCTACCCCGTAATGATGATATTGAAAGACAGAAAGACAAGAAAGGGAGAAAGAATATTCATTCCCTCAAGGGCATCTGGACTGAAAAGGTGCCCAAACTTGACGTTACCTGGGCCCCATTTCTCTTCTGGGGCAGGTGGTTCCTCTGCCCTCCTGCGGTGTGTGGCTCACCCTGAGCAGCTGTGCCCGGCCCTGCTGGACTGTGTCAAGTACAGGTATGTCAACAACACATGTAATTGCAGCTGTGGTTATTACCCCAAGTGAACCTGATCTTGCAGCAACTCGATCGCTGGAACCTTCCCTCACACAAACCAGAGATGCAGCCATCCCATGTCGTCTCAGGTTGCGGGCCTAGGTTGCCCGATGCTGATGAGATTAGCAGCGTTTGCTCGGTTTAATTTAGGATTTGTGCTAGTTCATATAAGAGCAGTGCTGCTTGATGGTTGCAAGGCGTTTTCCAAAGCTGGTTATTGGGAATCACTTGAACAACTGCCTCCAAGGTGCCATGTGAGGCTGGAGCCAGGTGGGCAGAGCAGCAGGGAAACAGGGGCATGGTGGCACCAGCTAGCTCCCAAGGCAGGGCAGGACGTGAGGCAGCACACCCGCGCTGAAGGGGCCTAACCGCTGCTCTCAGGCGGCCTGAAAGGGTTTCGTCCCTGGAGAGGAGGATGAAAAGGATGAAGAAGCTGGCGAGGTGTGGTGTGTGCACTGGCAGGTGAGACAGGTCAGGTCTTTGCCTGTAGAATGATGAAGACCCAGGGAATGTGGCTCTAACCCCAGGGATGCTTGAAGGGGGCAGGTATGGCCCTGTTCACATGCCAGAAAATTTAACTAGGAGGAGAGAATAGTTCCTGAAATTGGCAGGAAGTGAACCACAGGACGGTTAGGTCTCATGGCTGGCTTCAGGCTGAGCATGCATCAGGGTTGAGAACCACCCAACATGAAGGCTGAGGTCCTCATTGCTGGAGTCTTGGACCTAAGACAGGAAGACAGGTGTGGTGAGTGAGGCCCAGCACAGCAAGGAAGCTCACGAGTGACTTCCTTCTAGCATTTATGGCAGGGGTCCTCAAACTTTTTAAACTGGGAGCCAGTTCACTGTCCCTCAGACCAGTGGAGGGCTGGACTGCAGGCCCCGGGACGAGTTGGCTGCTAAGCAGGATGGGCAGTGCTGGCAAAAACACCTGGTAGGCCAGATAAATGTCCTAGGTGGGCTGCATGTGGCCTACGGGCCATAGTTTAAGGACACCTGATTTATGAAGTATTCCTCCTGTCCAGGTATTGTGACCAGTGCTGGGGATGGACAGGGGAAAGGAACCCGTCCCTCCTATCAGGCAACCAGCAGATGGTCAGAAAACATTATGATCCTTGTGACCATGAAGTTTGGGGTAAGAAGTGGGGAGCTTAGGGGAATGAGGGTCCAAATGAATCTGGTGGAGAGAGACATGAGGGTGGAGGGAAGTACCTGCCGAGATTTGCCAGGTACAGAATTGCCAGATGTGGTGGAATTATTAATAACGGGAATATTAGAATATCATTTTATTGTGTACTTAATCAGTGCCAGGCACTGTGCTGGGCAGAACAGCATAGTATAGTGTAGGACAGCATGGCCTACAATATATAGCGTAGTGACAGGGCAGGGTAATGTAATACACAGATAGCAGAACACAGTACGATATGACGTGGGAACCAGGACTTATCTGTCCCCAAAGCCTGTGCTTGGCCACTGTAACAAACGCTCTGCCTATGTTTAGCATTAGTCGCTAGGAGGGCCACAGGAAGGGGCGTGAGCCAGAGCACTGATGATGATCTGATGGCCTCCGGGCACTGTGGCCAGAGTTTGAGACCAGCTTGCTAAATAGCACCTGTGACCTCCAATGATGTCTTCCCTGCCAGGATGAGACAGCCAAGCAGGAGCATCAGGCCTGAGGCTGGCCAGGCAGACCTCGCACTCCAGGCTTTAAGAAATCTCCCCACACAGCTGGGCTTGTGCAATCTGCTCCCTCGCATGTGATCAGCTTTGCTCAAAGCAGCCATAGGGTCTTTCATGGCTTAAATTCCACTTCCCCTTAGTTGTGGTGGGATGGGAGGGCAACCTCCTTTCTCACCTTTAACCCCAGGGAGTGCACGGTGAGTGTGGCAACTAAGTGGGGAGGGGTCTGCTTCCACATCTCGGTTCCCTCTGATTTTGAGACTTGGACATTGGAACACTTTTGCCACTCGCTCCTCCAGGGATTTAGAAACTGAACAAGACAGGGCTGTTAGGAAATGAGAAATGATGAGCAGAAGCAATTTTCCTGGTGGGCCTTGGCTCCAGAAGGAGTGTCAGTCTTCGCTTTGGAAGTAGATCCTTGTCTGTTCTGTTCTTGATTTATTCTCGCAGCTCTGCCCAAGTGCAGTTAAAGTTAATGGCAAAGGGGGGAGCAGACGGTGGGGATCCCCAGGGCTGAGATGCCGCCAGTGAGAGGCGCTCAGGCTTCCGTGTGGCCTGGGCTGGAGCTTGCGGTGCTGTATAGAACATTCTGTTCTTAAAGGTGAGAAGAGGGCTGTGCCAAAGGGCCTATCACAAGGGATCCGTCACAAAGGGCCTGTCACAAAGGATCATTGGGTGAGTGAAGAAGGTTCCACCTGCCCAGGCCTGGGGAAAGTTCTGTTTATGAAATCTCTCTCACTGGCCTTGTCATGGGCCACTCAAAACATGCAAGAGAATTTTGGAAATGCTGTCCAAAGTGGAAGGGAGAGGAGCAGCAGACAAGGTATCCACAGATTGTCTCCATTTACATCCGTATTTGAGCAGATTTGGGTCTTCCTTTGAAGCTAGGCTAGATTCTTAGTCCCTTGAATTGTCAGAGAAGCAGAAAAAATGTGAGGAAGATGAAAGGAGACTAAAACCGGTCACCTAGACTCACTGCATCCTGCCCACCCGCCTCCACAGTCCTCCCTCAAAGCCACCATCCACAGGCAGTTGGCAATGGTCTGAAGTGTCCATGGGACAGCGACTCAAAGCCTTCTGTGCTCCTCCTGCCACAGGATAAAGTCTGAGATCTTTAGTGTGGCCTCTGCAGTCCTGTAAACTCTAGCCCTTGCCTGGTGTCCAGGCAACCTTCTCTCCACCTCCCCACTGCCTGTCCTCCCTCCAGCCAAGCCCAGAGGTTTGAACCTCCTGCCTCTGTGTGCTGGCCATGCCTCTGGCTTCAGCCCATGCCTCCCACCCTGGAAATATTTCTTATCCCTTCTGCTCCCAGCAAGACCCTCTGCAGCCTCTGTCCTTAGTTTCAGGTGACTCCTTCTCTAAGGAGCCTTGGAGTCTCTCCCCATCCCCCCTGCCCCATTAGCACTCCCTGATCTGTGCCCCTGTGTCATGCTGTGAACACCTTCATTACCACAGTGAACCCAAGCTTATGTTGATTACCTGCTCAGAATGGCACTCAGCAAATGTTTACAGAAGGAATAAGAGAAGAAAAGGACAGGGAGAGAGAGGGAAGGAGGGGGGTTGGGTGGAGGGAGCCAAGGAAGGGGAGAAGGAAAGAGAGAGGGGAGATGGGAGGGAAGGAAGAAGGGAGAAAAGAAGGTGAGGAAAAGGTGCCCTGTCCCGCACCCTGCGGTAACCTCATTTAGGTTCAGTAAGAGGTTACTGGCATTCATTTCTATATTCCCATATATTTTCCCACAGAGGTCATCACACCGGGTTGCTTCCCAGTGAAACTGTCCAGGGACCCCGAGCTCCTTCAGAGGAGAGGGCCCTGCTGACAGGCCTGCTGCGGCCCTGGGATCTTCTCTCCTGCTGCTCCCCCCTGGCTCTGCTGCAGACCTACTGTCTGCCTGGCTGAGTCTAAATCCTGCATTCTCAGTAGGGGGATGCCACAATCGGCACTTGAGTCCAAAAAGTATCTTACTTTTTTTAATTTATAAGGCACAGATATGCCTTCTACATATAAGGACATATACAGTACATTAACAGACATTCCATGCATCTGTGGCTTTAGCATTTCATGGGGAAGGGACGATTCGGAAAAAAAAAAAAGAAAGAAAATCTAAAGAGATGCCTTAAATTAAAACAACAAAAAAAGAAGGTTAGAAAATATTGCCAAAATCATGCCAGGAACAGTTGGAACAATCAACCTCAGGGCCTTTGCACTTGCTGTTTCCATGCTTGGATTCTTATTTATTTAGGAAAAAAAGGAAAACTTTGGGTTTTTTAATTATTTTCTTTATTTTTTGCTCACTGCTCTCCCCTCAATACCTAGACGAGGCTATGGTGCTGAACATGTGCTCGAGAAATACTTGTTAGATGAATGTTTGGAACGAAGTCGGCACGTGGTAGGTCCTTAGCATGCCGGTAACTAGAAAGCCTGGATAGTGACCATCTTCCATTCTTGGCAGAAGTTTCAACTTTCTCCCAGCCATGATACATGGAAATGCAAGGAGCATTCCCCACAGGTCAGTGAGGGGAAGGCAGTAAAGAGACTGAGACCACAGCCTGCCCTCACAGCCCTGGATAAGTGAGAATTAACCTGTAGCCTCAGGCAGGACGCAGGCTGTTCTAAATGCCTTAGGGCCTCGTGCCTGGGTTTGCTTCGAAAGGGGAGTAAGGAGTCAGACAGGGAAGGAGAGCTGAGGACCCTTCCTCCCAGCCCTGGCTGTGCCCTCCGCTGCCATGCCCTCCCCTAAAGCCTCAGCAAAGGCTGCAGAACCCGGGACCAGGTGTGGTGGGGAACCTGAGGCCTGGGGGGGCCACATATGGCCTTCTGGGTCCCTGAGTGTAGCCTTTTGACTAAATTTTACAGAACAAAACCTTTTAATAAAGGGATTTATTCTATGAAGTTTGGCTTTGATCTAGGGACTATACTTGAGGATGTGGAGACCCTCAGGTTCCCCACCTCTCAATGGCTGGTATATCTCCAAGAAATGTGTTCCTTTAAGCTTCAGTCACTCACAGCTGGTAGCTATCACTGGGAGCTGTTCGTTTTTCTTTTTCCTTTGAACACAGAGAGTCCTTACTGATTGTCCTGGAAAACTTCACGGGAAGAATATGATCCAGTGTCATCATCACGTGTCTCATGACAGGGGTCCTCGAGGCAGGCCCACGTTAGCTAATAAATAAACTCTGCAACGCCACAGCAGGTTCTCAGCTGATTAAACAGCTACCTAATGATCATTCAGGAAAATTATTCAAATTCGCTGCTACAATATTATAAATTACTTATTATCCTTCCCAACCTAAAAAAGGAAGCCACACTCTCGCCAAAGAAAATTTTGGCCTGAGGTTGTCCAATGCCTATGTGCCAACAACTTATTAAAAAATTACTTAGCCTTTCTAAATCTTTATTTTGTTTCCTTTTCTTCTCTTATAAAATATATCTTTTTTAACTGTAAATGAACCTTCTGAAACGACTCTTAAAACTCGCGGACCCAGATTTATGTTCTTTCCTCTCCTTTTTTTATCCTCTCCTTCTCTCCCCTCTCCTCCTCTTCTCTTATTTTCCCCTCTACTTTTCATTTAATTTTTCTTTCTGAACACTTCCCTCCTTTTCTTTCCCCCCCTCTCTCGCTCCCTTCTCTCTCCCTTTCCTCTGCTCCGTTTCTTATTACTAATACAAAAACTTTTTTAATTACAAGTTAATGGATGTTTAGTGTAAGACATTTGAAAAGTGATGTGAAAAATTCTCTCCCTTGGGGTAGCAAACTATACAGGTATATTGTATTTTTAAAAAAAAATTTAATTATAGATTTTTTTCATTCTCTCCTCTCTTCCTTTCTTTTTATTTTAATTTTTTTTAAATGAGATTAACACAGACCAATCTTATAACCTTCACCCACCCACTTAACGTGTCGTGGACTTTTTCCCATCTCACTAGATATTTTTCTAAAACATGTTTTTAATGGATGCTTAGTATTCCCTTCTAGTGATGAACTATAATTTATTAAACCAATTCTGTATTGTTGAGCATTAAGGTAATCCTCCCCACCCTTTTTATTGCTATAAGGAATTCACTAAGGGGCAGCCTCAAACAAAGTAAATCATTATGTAAACTCTGGCTTTTTCTTAGAATAAATTCTTAGAGGTGGGGTTGTTGGGTCATAAAGTCGGAACATTTTTCAGTTTTCTTAGATCTGTCAGTTCAGGGGAATCGGCTGCTTTCTCCAACACCCTGGCAGGGGAATTCCTTAGGAGTCAAGAGCCGTTCTCTGGGGTCTCCTTTCTCCCTCCACATTTGCACCTGACCTTTGCCCTCAGGCTCCCCTCTCCTTCCTCCTTGAGGAAGCTGTGCCAGGGAGCAGCTGCAGACCTGGGGATCCACCTTCCCACTGGCTCACTCTGGCTGGGGTGAGCCGTCTTCAAAATCCACTGGAAAATCCTGACATGGCCAAGTCCTGGCTAGCGTTGCTATGGTGACAAACAGTGCCAACAACTTTTTAGCCACCACCCACCCCAAATCTTCAGACACTCTCAAAATTTAGAAGCCAGGGGGGAAAATGTCTGCTTTATCTGCAGGGGCAGTTTAATCCCATCCCACCCAGATGGGGTCCCCTATAGGCCAAGCTAATGGCAAGCAAGATTTCACATAGATCTTATAAAATACAACCTCTGTTTTCCTTTTTACCACTTTCTTTTTCTTTTTCCCTTGCCTCTCCTCTGCTTTCAACATATCCCATATAATCCTACATTTCCAAGAGTCAGTCAAAGCATGCGTCTGGGGCACTGATAAGACCAACATATTAAAAACAAGAACACAAACCAATGAAAAAGATCCTTTCGAGACAATCAGGGAAATGTGATTATAGGCTAAGTACTGGAGGGTGCCCCAAACAAAAATTAACGTGACATACCCCAGTTCATTCAGGAATGATAATGGCTTTGTGGCTATATGAGAAAATGTCTGTAATTTTTATAGATGTATACTCAGTTGTGTGCAGATGAAATGACACGATATCTTGAATTTGCTTTCAAATAGTTCAGCAAAGAAAAAGAAAGGGAGAGAAAAAAAGATCAAAGAGGCAAATACAACAGAATTTTAATGATATTGAACCTGGATGATAGGTTCAAAAACTGCCCTCTTGTCTCCAGTTTGAGTATGTTAAACATTTTCATAACAAAAACTTTTCACGAGAACAATGTTACATACTTGATGAACATTATTCCTAATAAAGCACTGAAACGGTCATTATAGAAAATCATTAGAGTTCTTACATTTGTTTTGTGACTTACAGTTTTCTTTTGAATTACATGTGGGATTGCACCACCATTGCTTCCATGTTTAGGGCCCCTGAGGAGGCTTAAACAAGGCCTAGTCCCAGTGTTCCATGACACTACAGGGGAGCCCTCCCCCTCCCCCTCCCCCAATGCCAGCAAGAGGAACAAAGGCCAAGGAGGCCGCTGCCACCTCCTCTAGGGCGGGGCCTGGGCACACCAGCTCTCCGTGGGCTCTCGGCCTTAGCATCCACTGTACCTTCTGCAATTGAACACTCAGAAGTGTATTATTCACACAGAAACGATGTTTACTGCACTTTACCCACAATTGCCTGTGAAAGTCAAACCTCTTCCTTCAGCCCTCTTTTGTTCTTGGTTGCTAGGCATTCTTTTGCTTAGGAGTACAATATTTACTTTTGTTTATTTTATTTGCCCTTGTATTTGAAGAGTCTGGGCAGTACCCAGGATGCTGGGGTTGGAAGTTTTCTAAGGGATAAAATGCTCCGTGAAGTAATTTGTCTATGCCTGAATCTTGGTGATAGGTTCTTCCCAGGCAAGGTCAAGGCCCTGAGTTGGTGCTTGGGTCTCTGCCTGAAGCAGCATGTGTGGGTTTCCCATGGGAGACAAGAAAGGGGCTTCAGAACTCTGTGCACAAGAGCTGGCCGACTTGTCACTCTGCCCCAGTTATCCACACTGAGGTTCACTTTGAGGTGTAAGGACACAAATTGTAACGCAGGAGTAAAGTGCAGAAGTCCTGCCCATTAACCATCCCCAGTTCAATCTGGGGGTGACTACCAGGTGGCGTTCTTTACATTTGCCATAGTCCCTGCCCTTGTAGAGTGCAAAGCTTCCTGAAAGCAATTCTAAGGACCTATGGGGAGAGGATGGTGCACATACCAGACAGACAAACCCTGATTCTTACCTTAAAGGGTCAAGACCTCTAAGAGGTGCGTAAGGAAAACCCTAAGGGATCAGTTAGATTCAATGTTGTAGGTTACAATCTCATTAGTTTAAGATTTAAGAAGGAAATAGTCAGTGAGGACAGATGTCACAAGAAGCTCCAAGTAACACCTGAGAAATACTCTGAAGGATCAGGTTTACATCATGGAGAAAGAAGACTCCCCTGTTTGGGGCAGGGCAAAGGGGAAGGGGCCACAGTCACCATGCCTACACATGTGCAGGAGACCTGAGTCTTCAGGACTTACGTTCTGAATGCAAATGATAGAAAATCTAACCCATATAGGATTAAACAAAAAGATAGTTTATTCATGTAAAGTTCAAGGGATAAAATGGGTTCAGGCATCGCTTAATCCAGGAGGTCATAAAATGCCAAGCGATAATCTTTATCCCTCAGCCCTTCACTCTCCTTTATGTTGACATTATCTTTGAACCTCATATGGTGGACGAAGATGTGGTCATCAGGTTCATGGTCCAAAGTCTTTCAGGTTAGAGCCTGTGGAATACAGAACGTATCTCATCTTGCTAGCTTCTGAGTAAGTCTGGGGACTTATTTTGCTAGGAAAAAGTTCAGGTATGTGCCAATCTCTAGAGCAATAACTGTCACCAGAGACTGACATTATGTAAATCCACCAGCCTGAGTCAATTCTTAGAGAGCAGGGGTCGTTGTTATGCAAGGGAGAGTTGGGGTTCTGTTACCAGAAAAGGGGAGCACTGGTGTCTAAAGGAAACCCGCAGAACATGGAGACTACACATAGTGAGATCACTGCACCTTCTACTTGTAGGAGCCTGTTCAGAAGGGAGCAAAAGCCCACGGTAAAGAGATTAAGTTGAGGAGGCTACACGGATTGTGCTCCAAGAATTCTAGGCCAGTGCAATGAATTAGGAGGGCCACACCTACCTCGGTCAGGGCTTCCCAGAGCCTGCTGGGGAGAATCTGGTTGCCTTGTGCACAAATCCCAGCCTGGGGGCTTAAGATGACTAAATTGTTCATGAGTTTAAAGATGATTAGTCATCCAGAGATACAGGATATAGGAAATCCAAGGAAGTGTTTATGAAGAGTTTCTGCCTGGTGTCTAGGTGGGCTGGGAAGTGCATTAGGGCCCCTGTCATTGGGCAGGGAGGAAGCTGGGAAAGAGGGTGACAGGCCTTGGAGGCCCCAAGACCTTAGGCCTCAAAAAAGTTCTGGTTCCACTATCAGACCCTCAGGAATGGTCTAGGACCAGAAGTCCTCTCCTGTGTGGTCCAGGCAGCTCCAGCCCCTGTCAGGGAGACTCCTTTAGTCCAACAGGGACAGGGGTTGGGATTATGCCTATAACTTCAAACCAACCTCCTGAAACACTGTGGAGAATTTTCATTCCATTCCCTTTCCTGCTTTTCCCTAAGCACTGGGTGTTGTCTTCCACTGTATGAGCATAAGAGGATAATAGAGAGGGCTGCGGAAGGTGGAAGGAAAGGGAGATGAACTGGGGTTTGAAGAAAAACAGGTGTAGGCTTGAGATTTACCTGTTTCCCCAGCATGCCTGCAGAAAGAATGTGCTGACTTCAGCTGACAGCTGGAAATAAGCAGAGAGCAGTAGTAGCTCAGGACTCAGGTGGGGATGGTGTGGGCAGAGGAGTTCACCTTTCAGTCAGTAATACATTTCCCTTTATTTAAACCATTTTGGCCAGAAATCATTCAGAGTATTTCATAGGGGGCTGTGCCTCCTGAAACTTGCTATGTCACAGAATTAGTCTTCCTTTTGTCTTTGAGTTGTCATTATGAGCATCAGACATGACGGTATCTTCTGGAATGTATAAAACCAGAAGTCCAAACAACTCTAAGCTGGGCATAATTTGGGGGGTTTAAGAAAATAACTAGGCCACATGAAGAAACTGGGAAGAGGAAGGAACTTCCTTGACCTGATAAAGGGTGCCATAGTCTGGATGTTTTTGTCCCCTCAGGGGACTGACATTATGTAAATCCACCAGCCTGAGTCAGAATTCTTGCCATGAAATCCTAACCCCCCACCCCCCCAGGTAATGGCATCAGGAGGTAGGGCCTTGAGGGGATTGTTAGGTCATGAGGGTGGAGCCCCTGTGAATGGAATTAGTGCCCTTATAAAAGAGGCTGGAGAGGAATCCTTTGCTTCTTCTACCATGTGAGGACACAGAGAAAAGATAAACCAGGAAGTGAGCCCTCACCAGATGCAGAATCTGCTGACACCTGGATCTTGTGCTTCCCAGCTTTCAGAATTGTCAGAAATAAATTTCTGTTGTTCATTACTCACATAGTTTATGCTGTTTTGTTATAGCAATCGAATAGACAAAGACAAAAGGCATCTGTGAAAAGCCCACAGCTAACAAAGTGATAAGAGACTGAATGTATTCCCCCTAAAAATCAGACAAAGATGTTTGTTTTTGCCACTCAGCATTGCACAGGAAGTTCTATGAGGGAAATTAGCCAAGAAAATCTGTACATAAAGAGCATCCTGATTAGAAAGGAAGACATAAAGCTACTTCTATTTGCAAATGATGTGTTCTTATATACAGAAAATCCTAAGAAATCTACTAAAAATATTAGGACTGGTAAATAAGTTCAGCACGGTTGCAGAACACAAGATCAACATATAAAATCAATTCTATCTATATACAGTAACAATGAAGAATCTGAAAATAAAATTAAGGGCATAATTCCATTTATAATTGTATCAAGAAGAATAAAATACTTAGAAACAAATTTAACCAAAGAAGTGTAAGACTTACACACTGAAAACCATAAAATGGATTGAAGAATTAGAGAAATAAATAGAAAGACATCCTATGTTCATGAATTGGAAAACTTAGTATTGTTAAGATGGGTAATACTGTCCCAGGTGACTTATGAATTCAGTGCAACTTCTATCAGAATTCCAACTGCCTTTGTGTGAAAACATAAGAGACCCAGAATAGCCAAAGCAATCTTGGAAAAGATGACTAAAGTTGGAGGATCCATGCTTTCAGATTTCAAAACTTACTACAGAGCCACAGTATGAAGACTGCATGGTACTAGTGTGAAGACAGACATATTGATCAATGGAACAGAATTGAGATTCAAAAAAAAACCTATACATCTGTAGTCAATGAATTTTCAAAAACAGTGACAAGACCATTCAATGGGGAAAGAATAGTCTTTTCAATAAATGGTGTCAAAACAACTGCAAAGTCATATAAAAGCATTCTGTGAATTGTGAGAAGGTCCACTAAAGTTTTGAATCCTTTGGTATCTAAAAAAAAAAAAAAAGAAGAAGAAGAAGTGAAGTTAGACCTTTGCCCCACACTGTACACAAAATTAGCTTACAATAGTCACAAATTTAAATATAGGAGTTACAACTATAAACTTTTAGAAGGAAATATGAGAAAATCTTTACAACCTTAGATTAGGCAGTGGCTTCTTAGAAAAGCATCAGTAACAACAGCAAATATAGATAAACTGGGGATCAAAATAACAAACTCTCATGCTCCAAAGGATACTACTAAAAAAGTTTAAAAAAAAAAAAAAAGTAAGTAAAAAGACAATCCACAGAATGGGAGAAAACATTTGCCAGTCATAAATCTGATAAAGAATTTATATACAGAACATATAAAGAACTCTTACAACTCAACAACAAAAAGACAAATTATCCCATTTAAAAACAGGTAAAAGACCTGAGAAAACATTTCTCCAAATAAGATATACAAATAACCAATAAGCACATGGACTCATGCTCCTTAGTCATCGGGGAAACACAAGTCAAAACCAAAATGAGATACAACTTCACGTCCCTTAGAGTCATTATAATCAAGAAGGCAGACAATAACAAGTGTTGACAAAGATTGAAACACTTACAGATTGCTGGTGGGAATGTAATTTGGAGTGATTTTGGAAATAGTCTCACGGTTCCTCTAAAATTTAAACACAGAAGTACCATAGGATCCAGCAATCCATGTCTAGGCTAATGCTCAAGGAAATTGAAAATATATGTCCACACAAAAATTTGTACATGACTTTTCATGTCGGCATTATACATCAAAGCCTAAAAGCCCATCAACTGATGACTGCATGAATAAAATGTGATATATCCATATGATGGAATAGTATTCGGCCTTAACGAGGAATGAAGTACTAATACAAGTAAACATGGATGAAACCTAAAAACACTATACTCAGTTAGAAGACAGACACATGGCCACAAGGTCTACAATCCCATTTTTATGAAATGTCTAGAACAGGTAAGGTATAGAGACATAAAGGAGATTAATGATAGATAAGGGCTGTGCGGGAACAGGGAGTGACCACCAGAGGACACGAGCTCTCTCTTTAGGGTGATGACAATGTCCTGGAAATAGATAGTAGGGGTGGTTGCACAATTTGATGACTATACTAAAAACCACTGCATTGTATCCTTTTTAAAAAATGTGAATTATAAGGTATGTGACTTAGACCTCGATCAAGCTGTTATTCTATACAAAATGATATGTCTTAAAAATGATATTATCCATCCTATAATGTAATGACATTATACAAGCAAATGTAGCTACATGGGTTTTAGCCCTTGGCTTCTTGCATGTTTATTGGTGCCTGCATGGGCCATGAATTATTTCTTCATGTATCTGACCACTGAACTCCGCCCCTGCCCTGTCACTGTCTGGTTGGCTACTTCAGGAGGCTCCACGGGAGAATGGTTTCCTTGCCTTTCTCACCTTCTAGCAACCACCTGTTTATTCCTTGGCTCAAGGCTCCTGCCTCTATCCCAAAGCCAGTAGCATAGAGTCTCCCAATCTCCCACCCTGGGGTTGTCACATCTCCTTTTCTTTCTCTGTATTCACCCCCCTTCTCTCTCAGGTTTAGAAATGTTCCTCTAGATAATCCAGAATAATCCAGATTTATAAATGGACCTCTTAGATAATCCAGAGTAATCTCCAGATTATAATCCAGATTTATAAATGTTCCTCTTAGATAATCCAGAATAATCTAGATTTAGAAATGAACCTCTTAGATAATCCAGAGTAATCTCCTCCTTTTAAAATTCTTACCTTAATTATGTCTGCAAAATTCTGTGTACCACAGGTTCTAAGATGACAAGCACAGGTTCCAGGGGTTTGAGCCATGCTATTTACGGGAGCCATTATTCAGGCCACTGTGGTGAAGACATTAGGTTGTAAGTCTGAAACCCCACTGGAGGCACAGGAAATGGATGAGTCCCTCTGTGAACTTTAGTGGCAGTGTTCCAACCAGCTGGCACTACTTTTGGACAGAAATCTCTCATAGGAACTTTATGTGTACTGTTGTCCTTTTTGAGGTAATCATGCAAAACTGATCTTTGCGGCGCAAGGCAGGTGCACACAGACCATGCCGGGATCTTTCTGAAATGGAAGGTGGATAGCCAAAATTCATTTCCATTTGTTTCTCATGCAAAAGACAAAGTTGTCAACAGTTGGTGAATATTTCAGAGCTCCAACCTAGGAAGGGTCACTGGGATCCCAAAAGCCTGGCTGTGTCACGGTCCTGCTGCTGCCCTACAGGGTGGCTGTGGCACTGTCCTCTGATCCTGGCTGCCCTGAGCTGATTGTTTGAGGTCTCCCTCATTTTCTGTTGCCCACACATCTTTGTAAGGCTGCTCTGCCTGTCTCTGTGAGGCCCCCATACTCCTCAAGTGTGCAGCTTTCAACACTCGGTGAGGACTGGAAGCTCCGGCCACTGTGAGGAAAGTCAGAACAGAGAGGCCTTGGCCACAGGGCCAGAGAGGGGGCCTCCCACGCTCTCCCTGCATCTCGTGAGTATACTTTCATATTTCTCTTTTGACTACTGAGCTGTTTTGTAGACTTACATCCAAATTTTCTAAAACATTCCAGATACGTGAGAGATGAAAAGACAGCTGGGTTCTGAATAACTGAATTCCAGAATCAATCATCCTCAAAGCTAACCAAATGCCCCTGAGGCCTGCTTCTGTTTCAGCCTGTTCTGATGAGGGAGGCAAGGAGCCTCCTGTCTCTTTATCAAGATCATTCAGAGAAATAGAAGCAAGAAAGGAATGATAGACTTCTACAGAATTTGTTCTCAACTTTTCTTGAGCTCTTTGCTCTGAGCAAAAAGAAGGCAGATGTTTTGCCATCTTTGCCATCTGCTATGGCTCCAGATGTCACATTCCTGAAGTTCATATGACGTTTTCATGTTTATCTCCTACTGAGCTCCTGTCTCCCATTGTGTGTGACAGTGCTTCCACCTCAACAGTGCTGTGCACCAGCACTGGCAACAGTACTGTGCACCAGCACTAGCAAGAGTACTGCACACCAGCACTGGCAACAGTACTGTGCACCAGCACTGGCAACAGTACTGTATACCAGCACTGGCAAGAGTACTATGCACCAGCACTGGCAAGAGTACTGCAGACCAGCACTGGCTTTGGCAGCTGCCATCTGAATTGGGGGTGCCTGAGACTGCATGGTCAGAATTCACTGAGGGACCTTCCAAACCCTCTTCATAGTAATTATGGCCATAAAGGCGATGATACATGGAGTGCCCACCACTATGCTGAAAGTTTACCATTTATTAACAATAATTCTCAGAGGAGGCTAGTAATATGTCCATTTAAAAAATCTAGAAATTAAGGCACAGAGAGATTAATTTACCAAGAATCTTAGTTACTAAGTAGCAAAACTGGGACTGGAATACAAGTCTGTCTGGTTTCCAAGCTTATACTCTCATCTACTCCCTCAGGCCCCTCTGATGTCGTCCTGCCTTCTGTCTACTCTAGTGAGGTTTGGTCCTGAATCTAGGGCCTTGACTGCCTCCAGCTGGTCTTCCTTGGCCAGCCTGGTGTATCTACTTAGAACATATATCTGGACCCTCTGTGAACTGGACTGGGGCTTATGTTCCCCCCTCTAATGGAGTAAACTAATGTTTCAGGTCCCCAGGTGCCCAGGTAAGCAGCAACCTGTCCAGCATCCTCAGAACGTCTGATGCCTGAGCATCCACCTTTCCCCGAAGTCCAGCTGCCCAAGTAAATGGCTGCAGGTCCCTTTGGGAGAGAGACTAGGGACCAGCCTCTTCTTCAGTCTGCACCCTCGGCCTCCTGATCATCCACTGGGATTTATTTTAGCTGTGTGGACTTTGCAGGCTGCCTGGCTGCCTTCCCTGGGGAATGCAAACCTCTTTTCATATTCCCTCCAGCTGCTGCTCTTGAACTTGCAGGGTAGTAGGCTGATTGCAAACACCTCGCATTGAGCTGTAAGTGCTACCTCGGGCCTCTCTCAGCGCCACTATTACCAGGGAGCCCAGTGTTGCACCAGGACCTTCCCCCACAGTCTTGGCTTTCAGAGAACAGCCCTCACGCAGCTCCTTCAGGCTACGTGCCTTCTCGCCAGTGCAGGCTTTTGCTTTGGCAAATGCAACTTCCTCCTGGCCCTCCCGCAGAAACCACCAGCTGTGGGGTTCACTGGCCTCACACAGTGGGCCTGTAGGCTGCCCACCCCTCTGAGCCTTTTGATCCCTTCCTTCCTTGTATTTCGAGGTCAATCTGGCCTCCCCACTCCACTTAGCATTGTCTTTTCTAAGCTTTCAGGGCATGAGCACCGTCCATCTAATGTCGTGGCAAAGGGAAGCACTTCCAGTGAATTTTCCTCATCGACTACATCTCATCCTCCTTTGTCCGGCAACCACCTCCCCCCAACATTCTGTCCTGGCTCTCACTGGACACGTTTGGTCCCACCACTCCTTTGTCTATTGCCCCTTTCCTCTCATAGTGGATCACGCTTCTCTGGCCAGTCTGACTTCACCCTATTTATGGGTCTGGTGGCCAGGAGGGGAGCTGGGAGTCGATTTGCAAAGGACAGAGTCAGGATGTGTCACGTACTGTCTTGCAAAATGGAACCTCATCATTGTCTCTGTGCAAAGGCAGCCATCAGCCTGCAAGGAGAACTTTAGGATGCTTTTTCAGGCCTAGAGAATTCCAGAGGATGTGGGGATTTGATGTTCTAATGTTATCAACCCAGATGACCCCTCCCACACCTTCCAACTAGGGATCTTGGCGTAGCAGACCTGCCAGGGTTGAGACTTCAGTGTTCTTTGTGAGTCTTCTGCTCTTATCATTACGCCTGGGGCCTGCTTGTCGGTCTCTGCTGTCTACCTGTCTCTGCCCAGTAGCTGCAGAAGATGAAGGTCTTCCCACGCTGCTGCCACGGAGGCCCTCTGGGCCTTGTGTTCTGCTTTATATTGCTGTTTACTCTCCCTTAGCCTTTTACTATATATTTTTTCCAGACCATCGATACAATCTAGCGACAACCATCAAATTCCACACTTCTTATAATCACTCTTTCTCTAAAAACTCTTAAATGCCTGTGCTACCACATCCACTAGAATATTTCCCTACCAGATATCACCTCCTGGTTCACCACCAGTAAAAATTTTAACAAATGCACTGTGACTTTAAGAACCTACCGACAGTGATGAGGTCCTCATTATAGCCACCGGCAGGTGATCCAGTGCCAAGACACTCGTAGGATTAATATTCTGAGCTCAATTTCCCCACCAAAGAGACTGAGAGAAGGTATCTTGGGCGTGGTCTCAGGGCCAACCCCTGTGAGGGGTAAAGGAAGCAGGAACAGGCTGGGGAGTGACCCTATGATCCGTTTGCAACAAAGGCCTCAGAGAATCCCCTGGGGAGCTCGGGATCTAGACTCTCCCCAGTTGAGGCTGGAACTCTGTGCCCCCCACATCAGCAAGTAAAAAGGTACAGGTGAGGTGAGGGATGGCTTTCACAGGTGAGGGACGGATCCTTGGATAAAGCAGCTTTTAGGACCCAGGGCAATCTGGAGAAGGGTCAGCAAGAAGCTACAAGAACCAAGCCTTGCAGCAGCTGGGGAGTGAGTTAGCTCCATCCTGATGGCACATCCAGACAGCTTGTCCCATCACTTCTCTCCAGAGAGACAAAGTAGGAAAGAGATTTTTTAAAAATAGATTCTTTGCTTCTGATTTCATTTTTATTTTTATTTATGTATTTATTTTTGAGATAGGGTCTCTGTTACCTACCCTGGAGCACAGTGGTGTCATCAGAGCTCACTGCAACCTCAAACTACTGGGCTTGAGCCATCCTCCTGCCTCAGCCTCCTGAGTAGCTGAGACTACAGGCATGTACCACCACATTCCCCTAAGTTTTTTTAAGATGGAGTCTTGCTTTGTTGCCCAGGCTGGTCCTGATCTTTTGGCTTTAAGTAATTGTCCTGCTGGGATTACAGGCATGAGCTACCACACCTGGCTGGTTTATATTTTAAATAATTTCTCTAGAGATTATAATTTGCATCCTTAATCAGTGAATTAATCTTATACTACTACAAATACGAGGTTTTAACAATATATTCATATTCATCACCCCCGTCTTTGGTGCTATGATACTACATATTTTAACTCTACACACTATAAACCCCATAGCACATCACTATAATTTTTGCCTCAAACAATTACCTTTTAAATAAATTAAGCATTGATGAAAAATAGTCTCACATGTATTCACGTATTTGCCCTTTCAGGGGATCTTTGTTTCTTTTTATAGGTAAATAAACCTTTCTGATCTTGTCACTATCTGTGCTAAAAAAGGGTTAAGCTGGGTTTCCAGGCGCCCTTGGTTCCTTTTGGGTTAAACTCTGGGCTTGTGAATCCGAGCAGCACAGGGTGTGTTTTCTGGCTCCTTCCACTGCCTCTTCCTCAGCAAAATCTGGGGCTGGGTGTGGTACGGCAAGGGGGAGTTAGGGGGCTGAGTGATTTGCCTGGAGCTCCTCTGGAGGGCACCCACCCCTCCGGTGCGCACGTGCCCTTCATCCCTGCACGTCTCCCGACTCCAGCGTCCCGCACCCTAATCATCTCATGCCCGGGACCGGCCCCTCCCCCAAGTACAGAAGCTGCCCTCCATGAAGGGCTAGGCTGAGGGTTCAAGCTCATCGAGGGCTACCCGTTCCCTGCTGGATCAGGGGGTAATTAGCCCGGTAATTAAGCACGCTCTGTTTTGTCCAAGTTGGTCTTGTTACCCCCAAAAGGAAGGGCCTTCCCACGCTCCCACCTTCCACCCGGTTTGCATGAGCTCTGCGCTTCTTCCCTCTTTACAGGTGGATTCTGACCAGGAGCTTGGACCCTTCTACAGTACAAGGCCGGGATGAGCGCAGGGATCTGGTTTCCCCAAAGCCCGCGGCTCTGATGCGCGGGGGTGTCACTCCTGCTGGAGGCCGCCTCCCCCTCCGCCGAGGTCGCAGGTGAGGACGCCGGGTCTTCTCTACTTCTTTAGATTTCCATCCCTTATCTGCCCTGCGAGCAGTCCGGCTGTGCCACTTGGGCGGGGGAAACTCCGCCTTAGCATCTTGAGATTCTAGCTCAGCTTTTGCATGCAAAGAATGAACGGGGCATTTTGCGGTGTCTGAGTTCCGGTAACAGGAGAGGCTGCGGTCACGGTCACGCTGCCTCGCGCGTTAACTTGTGGTGATAATGTACACACAGGGCACTAATTCTTTATTTTCAAAAAATAAGATGGTGGCTAATTTAATTTGAATGCTCCAGTCTGCGCGTATGCTTCGTGAGTTTTAATCCAATTAGTGTTGGAGATACTTCTGATTCTAAGGGGATCTGGTTTCTGCTTGTGGTCTAAGTTCTGTGCCCCAATGACTCATGTTTCGAGGAGGGAGAAGATGGGGCCTATGGTCGATAAAAAGGGTCTGTTTATACGTTTGCTTTGTTTTCTGTTATTAAACCCAAGTGGCAAGGAGTGCAGGCCTTGCTTTCAGCTCAGATTTCTACAAGAAGCACAACCCCAGACAATTTCACCTTGAAAGTTTGCCGTACAAATCAGCATTATTTTTCTCTAGTGTCTCAAAACATCCTACTTGAAGGTACACAAAAGCTGCCACCCTGACCACCATGCTGGGGAACATTCTGGAAGCCTTGGCCCATAGGTCAAGGTCAGTGAGCCAGAAGGCTAGCTCTTGATTTGATCTGACTTAAACAGGGCCTAACTCAGCCTGTCCTTACAGCCTTGCTCTTCATGTGAGACCTCAAAGTCATTTGGAGTCATGCTCCAAACAGTAACATTTTCTCTGAGAAAAGAGTTCCCTGCACCAAATATTTGGCTGTTTTGGTTGACATCACATCCATTTAATACTATGAAAATATTCTAAAAAGAATGTATGTTTATAGTAACACAGGGGTGCAATTTGCACACTTGAGTTTTTGTAATCAATAAAACTCTTCAGATAATAAGAAACTTTCTTCTGTCCTTGGCCGTTGTGGATAAAAGCCGCATGAAATTGTCTTGGCCATAATACCAGTTGTGCCCTACAGCCTCTGTGATAAATCAGCCTACAATCCAATTTTTATGTGACAAGAAAGTAAAAAGAAAACAGAGAAAAGTAAAAATGATAGCTCAGAAAACACTTTGTAGATCCCATCTGTTTGAGAACATGTTTTCTGAGCTGCGATCCCACCCTCGTGACTAGGGAATAAAGTTGGTGGCGGAGTGCAGCCTTGTTTAGCATTGTCTGGAGGGAAATGCTGCTAAAGAGTGTTGGTGTTATTTCGCCAGATGAAATGTCATATCTCTACTGCTGAGGCTCTCAGGTGACCAGAAAAAAATAAATGGGAAAATGAATATTTCGTTTTTTTCACCAGAAAAAAAGAATCCTTAGGACATCATTACTCAGATCACTCTCTATGATGAGTTTGGCCTTGTATGTTCAACTAATTATGAAACATACATGAGGCCAACTAAATTATCGTGTGGAAATTAAAAATAAATACTGTCCCATCAGGGATGTGTTGTGGAAGTATGAAAAATATACGTCTGTCCGGAATGTACAAAACAGGGCAATAGGGAGTGGCCTTGAAGTAATGTCTTTTTTGGCAGGGCAGGTGGAGGTTCTAGAAAAATGAGAAGAATGTTGAACATTGGATCAGAACTCACGGTAAAGGGGTAATAACAAGATCATTTCCTCTCGGCACTTTTGGGAAAGGATTAATTGGTTCATTGGATCTGTGGTTTTTATTATTGTTAATAGATTTAGCTGGTGCCTCTGGATGGAGCCAGGTTTGGGGGTCCATTGTCCTGCTGGATCCCATCCCCAGCTTTGCAGTTTGACTGGAAAAGGTTCTGCATTTCATCAGCACCAGCATGTTTTGACAGCCCGATACAATGAGACACTCATTTATTTCAGAAGCACAGGGAATGGAGGTGTCGTTAGGAACCAGGAGAAAGGTTGTTTTTGCCCATGTACTGCTAGACTATTATTATACTATTGTCTATACTGGTATCTCCAGTCCAAAAGAAGAGGGGGGAGGATGGAAGGTAAGGGTGGGGAAGAAGGGAATTCCAACTCCAGCCACCTTAAGTCAAATGACTGTATCAGATCTTCATTTCCTCAACTAATAAAGGGATAGAACTACAACAGATTATCTCAAAAATAGGGATCTTCCCCTCTTCCCAAGTCTACTGTTCATGGAGTTGATGAAATTTTTTTTCTTAGAAGGTTAAGGTTCGTGTTTAATATTCTAATATGCTAGCACATCTGTACTTTTGAAGTATCTACTTTTAAAATTGCCTCACAGAAGCTAATTCAAAACTTATGATTCCAATTACTCAGAAATAAAAACAAAGCAGGAGGAATCATGCTACCAGACCTCAGACTATACTATAAATCCATAGTGATCAAAACACCATGGTACTGGCACAAAAACAGAGAGGTAGATGTATGGTACAGAATAGAGAACCAAGAGATGAACCCAACTACTTACCATTATCTGATCTTTGACAAGCCAATTAGGAACATTGAATGGGGAAAAGATTCCCTATTTAATAAATGGTGCTGGGTGAACTGGCTGGCGACCTGCAGAAGACTGAAACTGGACCCACACCATTCACCATTAACTAAGATAGACACTCACTGGATTACAGATTTAAACTTAAGACATGAAACTATAAAAATACTAGAAGAAAGTGTAGGGAAAACACTTGAAGAAATCGGCCTGGGCAAACATTTTATGAAGAGGACACCTCGGGCAATTGAAGCAACATCAAAAATACACTACTGGGAACTGATCGAACTAAAAAACTTCTGCACAGCCAAGAACACAGTAAGTAAAACAAGCAGACAGCCCTCAGAATGGGAGAAGATATTTGCAGGTAATGTCTCCGACAAAGGTTTAATAACCAGAATCCACAGAGAATTCAAATGTATTAGCAAGAAAAGAACAAGTGATCCCATCTCAAGGTGGGCAAGGAACTTGAAGAGAAACTTCTCTGAAGAAGACAGGCACATGGCCTCCTGACACATGAAAAAAATGCTCATCATCCTTAATCATCAGAAAAATGCAAATCAAAACTACTTTGAGATATCACCTAACTCCAGTAAGATTAGCCCACATCACAAAATCCCAAAACCAGAGATGCTGGTGTGGATGTGGAGAAAAGGGAACACTTCTGCACTGCTGGTGGGAATGCAAACGAATACATTCCTTTTGGAAAGATGTTTGGAGAACACTTAGAGAACTAAAAATAGACCTGCCATTTGTTTCTACAATTCCTCTACTAGGTATATACTCAGAAGACCAAAAATCATACTATAACAAAGATATTTGTACCAGAATATTTATTGCAGCCCAATTCATAATTGCTAAGTCATGGAAGAAGCCCAAGTGCACATCAACCCGCGAATGGATCAATAAATTGTGGTATATGTACACCATGGAATATTATGCATCCTTAAAGAAAGATGGAGATTTTACCTCCTTCATGTTTACATGGATGGAGCTGGAACATATTCTTCTTAGTAAAGTATCTCAAGAATGGCAGAAAAAGTATCCAATGTACTCAGCCCTACTATGAAACTAATTTATAGCTTTCATATGAAAGCTATAACCCAATTATAGCCCAAGAAGATTGGGAAAGGGGAGAGGTAGGGGAGGGGAGGGGAAGGATGGAGTGGAGGGAGAGTGATTGGTGGGACCACACCTATGGTTCATCTTACAAGGGTACATGTGAATCTTTCTAAATGTAGAATATAAATGTCTTAACACAATAACTAAAAGGATGCCATGAAGGCTATGTTAACCAGTTTGATGAAAGTATTTCCAATTGTATATAAAACCAGCACACTGTACCCCATGACTGCATTAATGTAGACAGCTATGATTTAATAAAAAAAAGAACTTATGATTCCAGAAAAAAATTATTTACAGAAAGTTGAAAAGATAAATAGCCAATGAGCATCCAGATTATATCCAAATTCTTAAGTTTGAGCAATGAGAAAATTCTATTCCTATTGCTAGTTTATAACTCACACCATTAGTGCTCGTGGCTATCCTACTTAGTCTTTTTTAAAATTTTTCTTACATATACATGTGTTTATTAGATTTCCACTTTTGCCTTCACGACTATCCTACCTAGACATTCTAACCCTCTAAATGTCCAACACAGACTAAAGCAACCAAATGCAAAAAGAAGCAAACAACAAGAAGGCAAAGTAAGAAGAAAATCTGATTCTAATTCTTGCCTCCGACATCGTCCTAAGACATGATTATGCTTTCAGATGTTTCCTTTTCGCATCCAGACATATTGGGTGATTTGCACTTGATCACCCTAGACACTGGACACTGGGGGGAAAGAAGACTGGGAAAATGGCTTCCCTCCAACTTACCTCTTCCAAGAGCAATTCCAACAGGGTGGCTGGTGGAGTTTCAGCAAGAAGTAGGTTTTACTGGACTCACTTCCCTTTCCTCCCTTCCCCACATCCTCAGGTTCACTTCAGAAAATATAGAGTACAACATGACTTCTTTCTGAAGTGGTTATGAAGAAAATTTATAGAAGACCTTGGATCTAGTTCCAATGTAGCTATTTTAGAACCATGTGAATTGGGGCAAAGATCCCTAGGACTCAGTTTCCCCACCCCAGGAAAACTGGAACCACTTGAAGGGTCCCCAGTGTCTTGTCCAGCTCTGACATTCCTTGGCTCCAATTTGCTGTCCATAAATATTTAGCAAGTTTTTCCGAGAACTTACTTGTTTGCAGAACTAGAACCTTCTAGAAGAGTAAAAAAAAAAAAGAAAAGAAAACAGAGATACCAGCTCCATACTCTTTAAACTTTAGATATAAAGTTTTGAGTGGTCTTTGGTTATCTCTTCTTAATAAATAAAAATCTTTAGAGGCAATTATCAATTAAAATTAATTATTGAACTCATTTAGAGTTAATTATGAAAGAAACATATTGGCACTAAGTATTTGCTAATTCCAAGATGACTGAGGTTTTAAATATTTAACTTGTAAATATTGTGATTCAGACAAACATAACTTAATGAACAAGGAAGTAGAGGAGATTAAAACCCAGGAACAGCATGCTGCGACAGGTCACGTAATGCCTTGTGCAACCTCGTGAGCGCATATTCACTGTTGGGGATGAGAGATTTCAGTAAAGGATGCACAGCCTTGTGTGGGGGTGGCCCGCTTCGTCCCTCTGCCTTCCATCCTTTGTTCCTTCCTTCACTCTTTTCAATATTGTCTGCCTCTCTTTGGAGAGGGTCCTCCAAAGAGCCACAAGCCCTTTGTCACTGCATTCAACCGGAGTTGGAGCGTCTGGGTATGGACTTTAGTTGCCTGAGTACCACAAGAATCTCAGATGAAGTTCAGCTGTCATTGTGTCCCTGTCAGTTCCAAATTTACCCATCGTTGCCTTCTCTTGGAGAACGTCAAGAGCCCCTGAAGTATTTTTCCTTTGGCATCTGTGCGAGGAGAGGGCCCTGGAGAGACGTTGCAGCAGGAAGGGTTTTCCTTTCTGGTCTGGTGGCTCCCTCGTCTCTTGCACCTGGCAGAACCTTTCTAGCATCTGGTTTCTGGTGGCACCGAGGGTTTCCCTGGTGTCTCACACCTGCAGCAAGCGGGGTTTCCCCAGCCCTAAGCTCCCCAGGGGACACGGTACCCCAGCATCTAGGAGCCAGCAGCTTATCCCCAACCTCCCCCCCATACACACCAGGGCAATCTTATAATCTTGTGAGTGGTGGCTTGTGTCACAGGGACACCACCCTATAAACAGCTTTCCCCGGCACTCTAATGGGGAGATTTCCAGCAAGTTTTTCTGACACAGCAACTTCCCTGCCTTCCAGTGAGCCTTAGCCATACTCTCTCAAAAACTCCGCCGTTTCTATATTCCTTAGAGTTCTATTTATCTGGTGGTAGCCACCTCCCATTTTTCCAATCTTCTCTTATAGTTAATAATTCTTAGCATTAAGCTTTTCTTATTTAAATTACTGTGTGGTTTCTTTCCTTTAATTGGACCCTGACAGATATACATTCCAAGGTGAAAATTTCTTTTTTTTTCCCCCAAGGTGAACATTTCCATATATTTGTAGAAAGATTGAGAGAAAGAGGAAGAGATTTTGAAACAAATATAGTGAAGTTCACTGTTCATTCATTAATGTTGGATGGTTAGTCTGAGTATGCATTCTAAGGCCTCTTTGATCTTGCCTGACTGCGTATTCATTTGCTAAGGCTACCATAACAATAGTCCACAGATTCAGGTGGCTTAAACAACGGAACTCTGTTTTCTTACAGTTCTGGAGGGTGAACATCCAAGGTCAATGTGTCTCCTGAGCCCTCTTTCCCTGGCTTGCCGGTGGCCACCTCCCACCATGTCCTCCCATGGCCTTCTCAGTGTGTGTACATCCCTAACGTCTCTCTGTGTACCCAAATTTCCTTTTCTTAGAATGACCACTCAGATTGAATTAGAAGTAATTGTTATGGCCTCACTCTAACCTGATCACCTCTTTAAAGGCTTTATCTCCTAATATAGTCACATTCTGAGGTACGAGGTGTTGGGGCTTCAATATATGAATGTTGAGGGACACAGTTGCCCATATTATACCGTGTTTCCCCAACAATAAGACACTGTCTTATATTTATTTTTTCTCAAGAAGACATACTAAGGCTTATTTTCAGGGGATGTCTTCCCTCTCCATGCCGAAATGCATGGCGTGGCTATGCAGCATATCTGCATCACTAAGTCTTATTATCGGGGTAGGGCTTATATTTAACAAATGCATAGAAATCCTGCTAGGGCTTATTTTGGGGGTAGATCTTATTTGGGGGGAAACACGGTACTGGTTTTTATTTTCTAACTTTGGTATTAAATACCATGTAGAAGTAGCTCATGGCAGTAAGATCATCAGACTTGGCTTTGAAAGACCCAATTTGGGGCCAAGGTTCCACTCTTTACCAAGTGGGCAGGTTGTTGAACTTCTTGAGTCTCAGTTTTCTCATCAGTTAAAGGGGCTTAATGGGACATAATAGGGATTCACTGAGATCACACAAATGAAAATGCTTTTGAACCTACAGAGAACATTATAAAAAATGAGGTATTCCTTGGTGAGGGTGTGAAATCACACATTAAAAAAAAAAACTCTCCCATTACATTCAATTTGATATTCATTAAAAAGCATCACCAACCTATTAAGCAGCTGTTAAGTACACATGATTTGTATAGCCAGAAAATCACTTTTGTTTATTAGGCAAAGGAAAAATTTCTCTGGCCTCACAACTGTCTCTGTACATGCCAGACAATCTTAATCAAGCCCAAACTGGGGATTAATTATTGTATCATCTCCTTTATTTCCTCATCCTCTGCAGAAACAATAAGTCATATATCTCAAGCCTTACAAATTTACGTAATTGACTTAGCCCTAGTTTTTGGAAAAGATAGAAATTACACGATGTTTAGAATGCTGGCAACAGATTTTTTTGGCAATTACAATATTCACTAATGGAGAGAGAGGAAAGAAACTATAACTTGCTGTTCATTTTACCCGATATTACGACATCCCCATCCCCCTCCACCCCCATCCTAAGTAATTCGGTGCTTGTGGTCATCCTGCACAGTGGGAAGCCAAGGCACCAAATATTGTTTTGTTCAGGTCCTGAAGGGAAAGGAAATTCTCATTGGCTGAGTTTTACATACAAGGCACATTGTACATTTCACTTAATCTTCACAACAACCCTTGGAATCAAGTATTATTATTAAACCATCTTACAGATAAGGAAAAGGAGGTCCACAGAGAGTAAATACTGTGTCCAGAGTCATGTGGCTAATAATGGCTAATAAATAGTAGATTAGAGAGTCGAACTCAGACCTGCCTGATTCTGCTACTGTGGGTCTTATCAAATCCTTTGATAGCTGGAATTTATTCACAATGGCCTCTATTTAATTGTGCTATTAGCAGTGTAATTGTCATTGGACACGCAGCAATTAGCAGTTGATTCTAACAGAGCTTGAATTAATACAATTCTCTAGAGGTTAGTTCTATGAGCGTTCTCAGGTTACATCACCAATATGAAAAGTTAAGTATTGAATCAAAAAAAAATTATTTTGGCAACTATTCACCCATATTCTGTAATAACACCAGTTGGCCATTGGCCTCCTGTGCACATGTAGGCATTATCTACAGTGATATTTGTTCTGTTGCCTTTTCAGTTTTCCCTTTGCCATCTGTGTACGCGTTAATGTAATCTGCAGAACAAGTTATGTTCACATATTTATCTAGCAAAGGAAAGTGCACATATGATAACCATTTATTTTCCTTTTTAATTTTTACGTTAGATTCAGCAGCAGAGAAGTAGCATGTGATTATTATTATTATGTTAATTTAGACTCTTACTAGTTTGTTCTAGATCAAGGTTTGAAATTTAGCCTTCCATAAGCTTCATTTTGAAATCTTGTTGGAACAATCTGGAAGGCTGATTTTATTTCACAAGGAAAACGGGGGGAAAATCAAATCAAACTTCACTGACGTTGAAGAGGGATGTCGTGAGGCTCAAAGACGAGCTGGATGAGACCTCTGCTGCTTTAATAATGGGAGGGAGGGAATGACGTCAGTGAAGCAGGACCATTAAAGGGCAGCTATGTCCCCGTGAGGTGTCACTCTCGGAGTTCTTGCTTTACGGGGCTTTGCAGTTCAGTTATTTTAGTATTGGACGTCACTCCCTGGTGACTAAGTTCCTTAGGATCAGGAAATGTTTTACACAGCCTTCTACCTATTCTTCATCTCATCTCAACTGCCTTGACGTGGACCATGGTCACCTGGACTTGAGCTACCACAGTGGCTTCTAGGAGAGCTCTCCGCCTCTGGTCTCCTCAGTGGGACCTGTGCATGCTACAGTGTGACATAGTCCTGAAACCTCACCTTGGGATGCCAGATTGCTCCCTAGATACCACTGGACTTCACCACTGACACTGAAGACCTTACAAACTTTGGCCCCAAACAAACACTTTACTAACCATGTTCCCCACCGTCTCTGCTCTTTCCCTGACCTGTCTCCTGCAACACTATGAAGGAAATAAACATGACGATGTAATACTGAGCACTTTGTGATGGGGTGGTAGGAACTTCTTTGGACTGACTGGTCAGAGGAGGCCTCTTTGAGGAGGTGGGATTTGTGTTGGGACATTTGGGAGGTGACCATAAGGAGAAGCAGAGACAGAACATAAACAGGCAGAAGGGAGTCCAAATGCAAAAGCCATATGGGAAGACAGAGTCTGGCCTTGTAAAGAGGAGTATGGGACCAGCGTGCCTGGAGCACAGTGAGGGTGGAAGCTGCAGATTAGGCAGCAGGTAGTCCTGGGGGAGCTTCTCAGCCTTGAAGAAAGGGCCATGGGGAGCCCCTGAAAGCATCTGCATCAGGCAGTCGGATGCCATGGTCTACATTTTGCAAAGATCATTCTGCTTGGTGAGTAAAATGAAATGGAAGAGGCTCCGTTTCCGAACAGCTGTTTTCTGAAGTCACCTTTCTGAACTCCACCTTTGTAGAGATGGGGAATTGTTTCTTTCTTGATTAGTTGTAAGAAGGGCTACAACATCTTTCTCTGGGTCCACACTTTGACATTTCCATGGACTAGGCAGATGTCACAGCACTTCTTTGAGACTATGTTCCAGTTTTGGTAACATTCTACTCAATAAGGTCCTACGTCCATTACCAACACTTGCATTCCAGAATTAAACATGCCGTACCTACACTGTACCAGACACGGTGCTTGGCATCAAGAATACAGAAACAAGTAAAAGTGATTCTAATCCCAAAGAGACTTAGAGTGCAGTAGACCAGCAGAGTTCCTGGCGGTCGGTGTTTGGGGTTCTGTTGGCACATCATCTTAAGACTCTTAACCAATCATGCATAGTAGCTCTTGATAATATTATAACGTTGCATTCTTCATATCAGCTAATAATATACTTTAATCATCAGGCCATGTTTTCACAGCACAGTCACATATGTTTCTGTATTTCCCAATCAAACCTGTGCAGTTGGTTTTTTCTTTCTCATACTCGGCCTCAATGACTCATTGACTTTGGCTCTGATAACATGTCTAAGGACATTTTGAAAACTGAATATTAACTGCATAGAGCTTAGGATCACTTCAGAAAAGTCTTTCTCCTTACAATAAAAAAAAAAAAAGATAGTGACTAACTGGTTCCAGGAGTGGAGTGGACTGTGGTATCTCCTAATAGTTTGGTAGGTTCTTCCCAGTCTTGGCAGAAGCTAGTTAGGGAGTGATCAACTTTAGTCTGTTTCTTTAAATCGCAACAATGCTCAGGTTTAAGGACAGACCTGAGATATGCAGGAACTTTTAAAATTCTGAAGTATGTGCCCCACAGTTAAAACTTACGTCGTAGACAAGTAGCCTATTTGTGAGAACATTTAGCCTCTATTCACAACCACATTTCTTACATTTGGCTCCAGCAGGAAAAATTAAAATCTTGTGTTTGTCAGCAGTGAGGCCAGGATGCCTATGCCCCAAGTTTAAATATCCAGGAATCATCCAGTGGTTTGCTTTTATTGTTCATAAAGTCGGCAGAGACAAACCACCTGAGTAGTTCCAGATGTCGATTCAACAAGGCCATACTTCATAGACCTACGCGTAACAAGTGAATTTATAGGCCCAAGCAAAGGCTGGGAGGATTGTACTGTTTAAGGACAGAAAGATGCTCTCATCCTTAAAACAGATTAAACACAGAACGTCTGGCCTTGCAGATGGCAGGGGTAGGTGACGTTTACTGTTCTTTGGTCACCTGTTTTGTATTGTAACCCACTCCTCTTTGCTCTGTTGGTAAGCAGAAATTCCAGTGACTGGCTGGCGAATTCCAGAGGACTGGGGTGTTTTAAGATAACAAGGCTCTCTAAAATTTTAACAAATACACTTAAGGGTAACATGGCAAAGAAAAATTTCTCTGCATTGGCTCAAATACTGGAGCGCATAGAGATATAAATGTGGCTTACAGTCATTAAAGTCTACTCCATCTCACTGGTATTTTGGCAATGATGTGAACATTGTTCTAGGTACCTTGCTTTTTGAGTTGGCTACCGAGGTAACATTATATGGTGATAAGTAACACAACTTGAGTGGGCCTGGAGCCAGGAGGTTGGAATTTGTTGCCATAAATCTTAAAACCGCTGAAGGTATCTTATGTTCAAGTGTATCAGGCACATCCAAAAAGTGAAAGTTCTGATATCCAGAGTGCCTACATGGCTATAATACGTAACTTTACTGAGTGGCAGAGAATTTTTATGGCTACTGGCAAAAATCCAAACAAATATTCAACTATCTCTCCACAAGATAGTTCAATGAAGTGACCTAAGTTATTCTAGTAAGATTCTGGCTCATAAATCTGGGGCTGGAATAATTACATGATCCTATGTCCTAAATATTTAATATCGCATTACAATGAGCAAAAGATGGAAACATCCATCCTGGAGCACAGTGGTATTCCATCTGACTCAATAGATGAGTCAGAATGAGGATCACCTAATCTCATGGATTGAGTCGTAGCTAAAATCTAACATTTATTGAGAGGTGGTTTTGTGTAGAACACAGTAGTTGGTGAGCTTCAAATATATCTTAATTAAGCCTCTCAGGTAACCTTGTGAAGGAGGTGCTCTTGACAGATTAAGAGCAGACAGCAAAGTGCTGAAGCATCATTCAGACCAGCCAATCCACTGCACCCTCATTCACACTCAAGGCCTCTTTTGATGATGATTTTAAATTGGGCATTTTGAAATATTAAAGACATTCAAAAATGATCAAGACTAGGGGAAGGAATTGCACACAGCTATGCCTCAAGCTTAAGAAATGAATGTTGCCAGCACAGTGTAACCCATTTTGTGCAGCTGCCTCAACTGCACCCCCTGCCCTTCCCTACCCAGCCGCGACGTTGAACCTGAACTAGATACTTCTCCTTCCCACGCATTGCTTTGTGTGAGCACCACATCAATGTGTCTCTTTAAGCTGTGTACACACATGGCTTTCCGTGTTTGTATGAATGATGTATCATATCTGGCATGTTCTTTTGTGTCTTTTTTTTTGCTCAATATTTTATATGATGATTAATTTTATGTGTCAACTTGAGTGGCTCAGGGGATGCCCAGATATCTGGTCAAGTATTATCTCTAAGAGTGTCTATGAGGGTAGACAAGATTATCATTTGAATTGTGGACTTAGTACAAGAGACCCCCACCCCAATGCAGGGGGTATCACCCAGTCTGCTGAGGGCCTCCACAGGGTGAAAGAGGGAGGGGGAGGAATGTGCCCCCCCCTCCCTGCTCCACTGCCTGAGCTGGGACATCTGGCACCTTCTCCGGCCCCCTCCTCTGGCTCTCAGGCCCTCAGACTCAGACTGGAATGACACCACCTACCTCTTTCCAGGGTCTACAGCCTGAAGATGGCAGATTCTGAGATGCCTCAGTCTCTAAAATGGTGGGAGCCAATTCCTTATAATAAATCTCTCCCTCGTCCCTCTCTTTGGAGAACTGGTAAACTGACAAATTTAAAAACAACAACAAGGAACTGAAAGCCAGAAAGAGATCTGGGTGAAGGCCAAAGTCAGTTATGTCCCTCTGTGACTTCCTCTTTCTAGCATCAGATAGCACCTTGGCAATCAGGATCATTTAGAAGTAGAAACATCGTCAATTGTTTTACTTCCCGTGGAAAGCATTTCCAGAGGAATGACGTTGAATGTGTGGGGAATAATACATTTTTAAATCTAAAATGGTAAAATCTAAATCAGATTATAGTTTAATAGTGTTGCACCAATGTCACATGTTCAGCTGTGATACCAAACTATAGTTATATAAGATGTCTTCCTCTACTATTTTAGAGATGTTTAGGCTGAGTTTAAAATCCTTACAGGATACAACAAAGTTAAAAAGAAAAAACTTGAGCTGCTTCTTTTGTTGTTTGGATTTTGAGCCAGGCCAGCCTCATTAATAAAGACACTTTATAGCAATGTGTTTAGAGTCGGTGGGGAGTGGGAATTTTGAAACAAGGTCTAGTAGCCAGTAAATTTGCTGGAAGGTAAGGTTAATGCTTACCTAGCACCTTAAAAGGTTTACAGTCATCCAACCAGTTAGAACAATCTAGTGGGGGAGTCCGACCCCGACCCTCACATGCACCAGCCTCAGGTTTCCCCAGCTCCGTGCATTTGAGAATGGACAGCTTTTGACGAGGGGCAGTCCTGTGCCTAGGACAATGTTTACTGGCATGGTGATTTCTACCCCACCCCCCTAGTTGTAGCAATCCACGTAACATTTGCAGGTATTGCTGAGTGCTCTTGGTTGCGAATCTCTGACATACTTAGAAACAAATCTTTTGTCTCTACTGTTGAAGAATTGACAACTTAATGACAGCCCTGCCCCTCCCACATTCCTTTCATTGGCCTCCAAGCACACAGTCCTTGAATAGAGGTTGTGTATTTTTTTTTAATGTATAATACAATCTCACCCATCCTTTAGTGCCTTGCACATACACAGTGGTACTGAAAGAGAAACATTTTCTGCTCTTAAAAAACTACTGGAAAGAGATATTGCAGAAGGAGGAATATACAGAAGATCCCTAAAGAACGGAGTGTGCACCCTGTCGGCCTCTCTGAGTGCCGGCTTTCACACACGAAGGTAATTCATTACATTAAAACCTTCACAGGCTTTAGTTTATTTAAGCCTCTGGGGCTAACACAGCACATTTCTAAATATTATGGGCTTTGTAAAGGTGCATGACGAGCTAGCAGACTGCTGGTGCGCTGGAAAAGTGATAAAAATCAGCGCTGAGCTTAATCCGGGCTTTCTCTGGAGTGTGTATTTATGCGGTGATGTCAGCACGGTGTCCTGTAACCGGCGGAAGGTCGTGTTCTGCGTTCCTCTGCATAGGGTTTGGAAACTTCACCCAGACTTGCGGGGGGACACGGCCAGCCGGGCCCAGCGTCCGCAGTCTGCGTCCGCCTGAACAAAGAAATCCATCTTTAAATGATTCAAAACCGCAGCGGCTCGGTCTTTGGCCACATGAGTTATTTGAGTTATTGAGGCTGGCTCCAGTGTCAAGCCACGTATGTTGCCTTAATGTATTTGTTTAACCCCGGACTGCCACGGAGAAGGCAAACCCACCTCAGCACGTGAAGGCCCGCAACAAAGAGAACATTCAGACCGGATCCTGGGTAACAAACACATCAGGAACTCCGCCGAGGGAGCGATGTTGCAAGCCCGGCACAATGCTGGGCTTTATTCCCCACCGCCGTGCAGGCCGCCTGCAGTCGGCCCAACTGTGAACTGCTGTGGCTGAGCAGACCCAGCCGGGCAGACCTGGAGGCCGAGGGGGCTCCGGCCGGGCGCCGGGACCCCCATGGTGGTGCAGACGCTGCACATCTGGAGTGCCGTCCGTGGCTTTGCTTTTCCTTTCAGGGACACGGTGCTGGCTGGGAGCAGAGAGGTAGCTTCTGCACAGAGAAAAATCTAGAAGCTAATTATCCCATTCTATTTCACGAGCCCATGCCCTGGCCCACCCTGCCAGGTCCTGGATTCAGACAGACCTCCCCCCAACCCCCATCTGGAAGCGGCCCTGTTGTCCGTGACCATTATCTTCATGGGCCTAATCCTCTAATAATGAAAGCTCTACAGAAGATACGCAAACCCGGCCAGTCACGGTTAGGGGAATCCCAGCTGAAGGTACTGGGTTTGATCTTACTTGGTTGGCCACTTTGGCAACTGAGAAACAGCTCAGTGGCTTAGGGTGAAGACAGAGGCCTGGCTACCATGGAAGATGGGTTCGTCTTCCCTTCATCAAATCCAATGTAGAAGCCACTGATGAAACCCACTCTATTGATGAGGAATTATCTCCACCACAAAGGACAGAGACACCATTCAAACTAATCTCAACAAAAAATAACTACCACACATTTTCATGCCAGGCACGTACCGTCCTAAGTCCTCCCCTGTATTAGTATATCCACCCTCACAACAGCTCTGTCATGTGAACTATCATCATTCCCATCTTATGGATGAAGAAACCGAGGCACAGCAGGATGAGGCAGCTTGCCTCCAGGTCTCACAGTGCACCAGCCACAGCTGGGATTGGAGCCCAGGTGGCCCAGCAGCAGTGTCCACATCTTGAGAGCCATCTGCCACCGCAAACTGGATCATGTGTGTCTCAGGGGTTGGGTACTGGCGTGACCCGCAGACACACAGGAAGAGCTGAGGGACTTTGACGTCCTGGCACTTTGTCCTGCGGGTGACTGACCCACTGTCCTCTCTGCTTCTCTGTGAATGGTGGTGTCTTGCCCTGCTATAGACGAAGGCCCTTTCTGAGCAGTGGAAAGCGCGGCTGCCCAAAGCCTCAGCTGGGCAGCGCTGGAAAGCAAGCTTCTTCCTCGCTTTCTGAGCCCAGGTCACCTGCCCCTGTGGGGGACTGTAGCATGAAGTGCGCCCTTTTCTATGTGACTTGGCAGCTCCTCCCACAAGTCTGCTTCTCCAGTTCTTGACCCAAGTGTGGCCATGTGACCTCTTTGGTCAATGGGTGTTGAGGTTTGAAAAGACATTTTCATACTTTTGCCTCCATTTAGGGAGCTCTGTCACACCGTGAGAATGCACTGGGCCAGTACAAAGAAGGCTGATGGACCAGCAGTTCCAGCGGCCCCTGCAGTGACCAGGTGACCCCTCATTTGGGAGAGAACCTAGCCAAGACCAGAAGAACTTGGTGGCCAAGCGCAGACCGAATCATCAGCCTGCAGACCCCTGAGCTGGCACAAGTCTCCGCAGCCTGTGTGTTGGTGTGGTCTGACCATGCAGCAGTATTCAAAGTGGAAGGAATGGGGCACGGTCACTGGTACCCCTACCAGGACCATGCTCTTACCAGATGGGACCCTGGGAAGCATTCCAGGCAAACAACATCATAGCTCTCTAGTCTATAATACCTGCTTTCTCTTTAATTTTATGGATCTTGTTGGGAACATTATCTGTTATACTATCTGGAGTCCCTTATGCAAGAAACCATATGATTTTCTCTTAGAAACCACAAAAACTTGCCATTTTCTTTTTCTCATGACACACATTTCTTAACTGATTATATTTTCCTTTTTGCTCTGACCTCCAAGAAGTTTAAGGCCAAAACTACGGACCAAAATCAGTAATACTTTGCACCTGAAAAGAGGCATTTTTTATGCTAAACTTCCCTCTTATTTCATCTTACTATTTTGCCCTTTTTGTTCATTCTCTTGGTAAAAATTTTCTCTTTCTCATTGTTTTATATGTTTATTAAGCTATCTCAGGTTCATTTTGTGATATGCACTGATATAAAAATATTAATTAATAACACTACCCTTTTAACTTCAGGCAAAACTCAGATATGCTCAAAATTTGTAGTTCCCCTGCCTTTGACATCATGGGAATATGGTTTCTTAACTTTCACTGGATTAATGAACATAAAAATTGAATGAGATTAGCACAGATCAAAAAGTTTCACAAGTCGGTCATCTTGGCCATGGGAAGAAAGTCGTCATGTGTTGCTCGGAGGCACATGCATAGCTAGGAGGCATTGCAAATTGGCATAGCTACTACGGAGAGCAAGTTGGCCATGTTGATCTGAAAATTCATATATCCTTTGGCCAGCACTTCTAGGAATTTATTTAATTTTATTTATGAGAATTAATATATTTAAATTCAACTTCAGAAAATAAAACTTATTTAAATTTCACTTCTAGGAAATTGCTTCACAGCTACGCCATAGATGTGCAAAATGACATCTGTATAAGGATATTTACTGTGATTTTGTTAGTAATACAACAGACGTGTGGAAATAGCCTGAATATGCTTTAACAGGAGGCTGGATAAAATGGCACAATCCATATAACAACCATTTAAAAATAAGAACAATTATCTATATAATAAATGAAAAGGCCTTAGGGTACAGCATAAAATAAACAAAGCAAAGTGTAGAACCCAAATATGCCACCTTCTCTAAGTACATGCGTCTACCCTTGTGTGCATCCAAAATGTCTCTGGAAGAATACTTTCCTCTCTCTCTCTCTTGTTTTTCTTGGAGACAGAGTCTCCCTCAATTGCCCTGGTTAGAGTGCCATGGCCTCATAGCTCACAGCAACCTCAAACTCTTGGGCTCAACCGATTCTCTTATCTCAGCATCCCAAGGAGCTGAGACTACAGGCATCCACCACAAACACCTGGCCAGTGTTTCTATTTTGTAGAGATGGGGTCTTGCTTTGCTCAGGCTGGTCTCAAACTCCTGAGCTCAGGCAATCCACCTGCCTTGGTCTCCCAGAGTGCTGGGATTACAGGCATGAGGCACCAAGCCTGGCCTCTGGAAAAATGCATAAGAAAACTGGCAACAGCTGCTCATTCTGGGGATGAAACCCAGGTGCCTAGGGCCAGAGGTAGAAGGCTGAATTTTTTATCCTTTTGTGATTTTTAAAATTTTGTACCATATTTGTGTACCATGTTTAAACAACAATGAAAAAAATTGAGTTCTTACTGGCTTACTGCATCAAGGACAACCACAGCTGCTACTCGGTGTGAGGGGAGAAAACAAATCTGACCCCTCTAGCAATTTTCAGTATTAAGGCAGTTATGACATTTATTAAATTATAGCTCAATGATCTGAAAGAATTAACACCTGTGCCCCCCAAAGTATGGCTGTGGCCCATGGGACATAGCACCATCATTACACTGGACGCCACAGTCCAACACAGTCAACATGAACTTAGGGCCTCTCACCGGCCAGGTCTTTTGTCAGGAGCTGAAAAAAAAAACTCATAAATCTCTGTCTTTGTCTTTGTGGTAGTCACACAGGTGACCAATACACTGTGATAAATTCTAGTATCATCATTGTCACAGGTGACCAATACAGTGTGATAAATTCTAGTATCCCTGAGGCAGGAGCTGTTAGGGTCATCTTTGTATCTCTACCATCTAGCATATGGTAGATGCTTTCAGAATATTTATGGAATGAATGGATGAATGGATGAATGGGTACTGCACTGAATACAGATGAAGGAGACAATTCTAGGGAGGCAACTAGGAAGTGATAAATTGGGTTTATGAAGAGTTTCCCGATTCCTCAGCCTCATTACCTGGCACTAAGGTGTTCATGCAAAAATGACTATGACATGCTGAACTATATTGAGGGAATTGCAGGTGGATGACTTCTGGCTTTCTTAAAAGAGCAAGAACTATGGGGCCAGAAAGGCCTGTGTTAGCAACCAAAATCTATCATTTATCAGCTAAAGGACTATGGGCAACTTAATCTTTCTGAGCCTTGGCCTTCCCATTTATAAATTGAAAAGAATCCTATCTAACTGCTGAGTTGTGAGTATTAAGAATCATTCATATATTAAACAAACAGGAAGGAATTAGTGAGTGCTTGACACTGTGCTGTCACCTGAGTATTGCACACACAAAGCTGAACCCAGTTGTTAGAACCCGGTAAGTATTAATGTGCAGAACCTCTTGGGATTATGAATATTGTTTGGTAGCAGCACAACCAGTGTATCCCCCTCTAACTGGAGAGAAATAAGAATGACTGGACTCTTCTGTCCATGTGAAATGAATGGCGGAGTGCTTTATAAAGAAAATGAACATGGGTGCCGGGATAAATCTATGCCTGATAAGTTCAGAGTTACTCTGAACAGAGAGACTCTGACTCTCATGAATGGATTCCACAGGGCCTTCTGGCAGGAATCTCACGCTCCTAGTGTAAGATGTTGTGTTTGCTTTTTTTTTTTTTTTAAGAAAGTCAAGGTCATCACAGGAGTCGATGATCCTTCCCCATCCACCACGCAGCTTTCCAGCTCCCCTTTCTTTACCTGGCAGAGGAGGGAAGGGCTTCCTGCACTCAGGCTGAGCCAGCCAGGCTGTCAGGGCCAGCAGGACAAGCCACTTGCTGACTTTGAGTTGGGAGACAGAATGGCCAGAATGAGAGCTGTTAGAGGAAAACAGTGAAAAGAGCAGGGATCCGGAAGGGAGGGAGTGTGCAGATGGGGCTGAGGGGCGGCTCCCTACCCCATGAGGGAAGGCCTCCCAGAGGCAAGAGCTTTCTCAGTGTTAATGAATGGAGACAAGACAGGTAGCCAGAGCTACAGTATCTGATTTTGTTTAAACCCCTGACCGGTGGTGTAGGTTTGGATGAATTACTGTAGTTTCTGAACGAGCTTCTGTGCAGATGCCTGCATGTGTGTGTACGCGCTTTGGGAAATGCGGAACAGATGGTGATGACATCAGGGAGAGTTTCCATGCCCATGGAGCTCTTCAGATGAACTGCCCGGCTGAGAGAGCCCCGGGAACACCTCCCGGTACTGAGGGACCCACTACTGGGCACTGCTGTCAGCACCAGCGTCGCGCCCTGACCCGCACCTTGCAGCCCCGCAACGCTTGTCCCTTCTCACTCCTCCACTCACCCCTTTGTATCCTTCAGAGCTCAGGGTGGGGCTGCCTCCTCCAGGAAGCCATTGTCAATCAGCTCTGGCTTTTCTCTCCCCAGGATGATCCCCCAGTGCCTTGAGCGTCCTCCACCGCTCTTAGCCGGGACTTCAATACTTGAAATACGAGGACGACAGTCCCTTTCTCAGTCGTTTCTCCTTCATGGTCTCAGTGACCTGCAGTCAATTGCAGTCAGAAAATATTAACAAAAAACTCCAGAAGCTTTAAATTGTATATCATTGCGAGTAATGTGATGAGGTTTGGGGCCATCCCATTCGGTCCCCTCATCTCGTCACATAGACATCTTGTCATCTCTCCTCATCTCACAGGAACGGTGAGCGTGGTACAGCGTACACTCCTCTGGAGAACAAGAGCCCATATTCACAGAACCTTGGCTACAGTGTTATAATTGTTTCATTTTATCATTAGTTGCTGTTAATCTCCTACTGTGCCTAACTTAGACATTCAAGTTTATCATAGGGGAGCATATAGAGGAACGAATACAGAATACAGAGGGTTCTGCACTCTCTGTGATTTCAGGCATTGCCTGGAATCTAAGCGTGTATCCCCAGGGATAGAGGGACCGCGGTAAGGGACGTCCATCTTCAAACCTCTGGAACCTACAGCAGCATCTGGCACGTAATAGGGACATAAAAAAATGTTGGTGGAATGAATGAACTAGCCATTGAATGAATTTGGAAAACTCAGTCACTGAGGAAAATCCTTCCTTCCTTTCTTCCTCCCTCCCTACTTTCTCCCTTCCTCCCTCCCTCCCTCCTTCCTTCCATGTTCCACTCAGGTGGCAGGCCATTATCCAGCCTCATCCTCTAGCAGGGTGTAAGTGAGGAAATGAAGGGTCCCTCCTGGCCTTGAGGAGCTCAGGGGTATGAGAACGTGCCCTGCGTGTAAAGCTAAAGGAGTTCCCAGAGCGATCGGTGGCTGAGCTTTTCGCTAGAGGCAATATTTTCATATCCTAACTGCAAAGTCTGGTCTAGCCTCTTCAGAATGCTTCTTGAAAAGCATTTGTTCAGTAAGAAAAAAGTTACCCTGGTTAGAAACAGCGCTTCACTGACAGGAAGTATTCTGTTCTTTTCTTCTCCACATTTGAGGAATAGAAAACCCAACCCCATTCCTCTTGAAGACTTACAGACAGATGTGGCTCTCACAGCACGTGCACAGCTGCTGACCGACAGCCAGCCTCTGAGTGCCTTGGAAGATGTGGCCCGCCTGCCAGGAAGCCGCCCTACCCCCTCCAAGGGCAGACATCCCACCCGTCTCCCTGCACAAGATCATCATTTCACAACAGGTTTTAAGGCAATGTGATTTTTAAACAGCTCGTTCATGTAAAATTACAATGCAAATATTGGCATTTAACACCTAAAAAGTGTAATTAGTGGAGTCAGGCCACTGAGCAGAGCTGAATTCGGCTCTCTGGGCTTCCCAGAGCGAAGCAGAATGAAGCCAGTGCACAGATGCTCTCAGGTGGTGGGGCAGGTTTGCTTTTTTTATTTGTTTTTTTGTTTGTTTGTTTTTAGATGCTTTTGCCATGACCTGTAGGCAGGGATCCCCTTGGAAAGTTCTAGAAGGCTGTTGTGGACTGCTTGTGCATTTAAGAAGGCTGAGTTCCCTCTGATAACCAGTCATCTCAAGATTTAGGTGTGAATGCCACTGAGGCTGTTTAATTCAGGAATCAGGGATGAAAATTTTGCCAAGATCAATTTGACAAAAGTATATCATAGTCAGCTCTTGATAATGATGAGAGGGAACAAAGTATTTGGCTTTGGGAGGTTGAGCATCCCAAGTCCAGGTTCATCGTGTCGAACTGCATGACTTGGGGCAAATCACCTAACAAGACTGAGCCTTCGTTTCCTCCCGTTTAAAATGATGATTCGATATAATGATAAAACGACTTTTGCCTTCGAAAGTTTCTGCAAGGACTCCGGAAAATGTCCACAGTGACTGGCACAGCCAGGATGTGGTATAAACAGTGACATTAGCAATAGTAATGTAGTATTGTGCTTTGAAAAATGGTCTCTGTTCAGGTAACCCACTCCAAGTATAGGAAAGAGAGAAAAGAGGCAGCAGGCAAGATAAAAATGTTGACGGGGCCAAAGTAATGAAATCCCATTTTATTAAAGAAATGACAAGGTGCAGATGGCCTGGTCCAGTGCCTTCCTCACTGTGGGATCCTGCCAGGATCAGATACTTTTTCATGTGTTGGCTAAGGTGGGGCTAAAGGTCTCTCCACATTCATAGCCTAAGAAAACTGGATCATTTCACTGTCAGATGGAGGGCCAGGCTGCTCAGGAGGGAGGTTTATTTGATCTGTACTCCCTGAGGCTCCAGCTTCCCAAGGGAATTCCATTCCATTCCTTTCCTCCCAGCCCACGGCGCTTGGTCCACACAATCAGTCCATCTCTTGGCACCTGAGAGATGCCTGAGAGGCAGGTGTATCTGCTTAGTATCCACCCTGCTTTTATTGCCAATCCCAGTGACACAAGTGGGTTCAACCGGCCATGATTTTAGAGGAGTCAGAGGTTGTCACTGTTCCAAGAATATAGTTTCACAACAGCCATAAAATGAGGACTCTGTTTAGCCCGAGGATATTGAATTGGGGTGAGGATCTCCAGCTGTGAATCTAACGATAAACTTTTCAGCAAATTGGCAAGACTGTTGTTATACCAGGCTTTTGTCTTTGGGGGGAGATCATAAAAGACATCCAAGCGCTCTAGAGTTACATAGAAATGTGGAGCCTCTATCCCCTGACCCCTCCCTCAGGGATGACCTCTCTATGCCTCCCGACAGATACTCAGACAATTAATAGTCTTGGGAAGTTTAGAAAGGGCATCTTATGAAATCCTTTTTATGTGAAAGCACAAATAGAAGGATGTTAACAAAAGTCTATGGCCCCACTGTCCTGAGTACCAGTTATTTGCTGCCTGGCCCAGTGTTGGTCCAACACAAACAGTCACCTCTACTGAGGCTATTAAAAAAAAAAATCCCCTAAAACTACTCCGAGTGTAACGTGAATGTTACAGAGATGTGCCCAAAACAGTTGGCAGAATTGTACAGCCCCTCCTCTCTGAGGTAAGAAGCATCTTTTATTTATTACCACTCAGTATTTCCAATCAGAGAATCACCCTTTACTTACTGTTGGTCTGTGTGGTTCTGGGGAATCCAACTTTACCCCTGCTTTTGGAGGATGAAAACCGATCCTGGCTTAAGCCAGTGAGTATGTTGCATTTCCCTGGCTGCTCTGATTGGCTGGGACATGGGCAACTCCAACCAATGAGATGAGATGAGATTTTCAGAAGAATTCTGGGAAACTTCTAAGGCCTTCAATGTGAGAGGGATGTGGGAAGGCTGTGAGGCCCAGGGCTGCTGTAGGGGAAACCAAGTAGAGAGGTGACGGAGGGAGTGGGTTGGAGGGTCGTGAAATGAGCCCTGCATCCAGTCACGTCTTAGGCCAGCCCTCCAAGGAACGTTCAGGTTTGTGAGTCAATAACTTACCTTTTCTAATTCATTTTTCCCCCATTTTTAAAGCAATATATGCTTATTTTAGAAAATTTCATAAACACAAAAAAGAAAACAAAGTAAAGTGTCTTTCTCAAGGTCATGCAGCTCTCAGGTAGCTGAGCCAGGTTCTGACCCAGGCTGGACCCCAACCTTGCACTATCCTTGGAGCTTCTCACAGATCTCTCAGTGTTTTCCTGGGCAGGGTTTCAGGCTTGTCCTGCTTTGGAGTGTTTTTTCTTATGAGAACATGTTATTATTCTTTAGAAAACTGGGGATGATATTACCAATACAGTTTATATAGTTTCTTTTTTCTTAGTAATATATTGTTGACATTTCCCTGATGTTACTAAATATTTCAGAAATTCATGATTGTTCATGTCTGTATAATATTTCATTTAAGTTGAATGTGTCATGATTTATTCAAATGTGCTCAAATTCTTAGACCTCTCTAAATTTTTCTAATTAAAAAAGCAAATATGTGGAGCACAGGGAATCTTGAGGACAATGAAACTTTCCTGTGATCCTATAATGGTGGGCACATGTCACGCACTTGTCAAAATTCATACAATGTACAACGCAAGGTGTGGATCTGAATGGAAACTGTGGACTTCAGTGAGCAATGGTGTATCAATAGTGGTCATCAGCTGTAACAAATATACCACACTAATGCAATATTTTAATACTAAGGGAAAGGATGGAGGGACAGGGGTTAGGGGAACACTTTATTTGATCCTATTTTTCTGTAAAACCCCTAACTAAACCTAGAACTTCTCAAAAAAAGAAAGAAAGAAAAGAAGATTCATTAAAAATAAGTAAATAACAGTGAAAACAAACAAAAACGATGTATATATAATTTTCACCAGTTGTGATTATTTCCTGAGAATGGGTTTCTAAAGATAGAATTACTGACACAGAGCTTACAATATTTTAGACAGATTGTTGGATGAGAGTCTCATTCACTATGTTCTTGTCAACATTGAAAACTGTTGGTTTTAAATCTTTGCAAATTTTGTAGGAAAAATATAATACCTAATTCTAATTTGCCTGTTTTGGATGATTAACATAAAAATTGAAACAGTTAAGTTATTTTTTAAAAGGAGGCATCACAAACCAGTAAAGGAGAAAACGACTAATCCCTCAGGACAAAGGAAGGCACAGTGAGACCCACATGTCAGACCTCCTCCCAGTGGCCTTCAAACATCAGGGTGTAGCCTGCTGTCCTGGAGGGCTCCTGCAGTACAGACTACAAGCACCAGTCTCAGTTTCTGATTCACAGGTCTGGGGTAGGGCCCAGGATTTTGCATTTCTAGTGAGGTCTCAGGTGATGTTGATGCTGCTGGTCCAGGGACCACACCTTGAGAAATGTCCCTTTGTACAATAAACTCCAGACCAATGAAAGGGGCAAGTGAGAAAAAAGTAATCAAACTCTACATATCAATCAGTTTGGGATTGGGATATGTGCCTATCACACATGTTCCATTATCACAGAGAAGGTATTAAAACTATTAAAGACCTCGACTGTATACTTGGCATAAAGTCTCCATCGTTCTATAAAGGAAACCCCAACATCGCTTAAAACACAGAAGCATTTTCTGACTAAAATGCAATGAAGCTAGAAATAAATAAGGAAAAACAAACAGTAACTTCCCAGCCACTTGGGAAATCCAGCACTCTCTCTCAAATGCCTGTTTTGCCAATAATAAGAATACCACACACCATGTGCTGAAGTTAAGTCCTTGGGAGAAAACATACAGCGTTAAATTCTACTCCTCAACAAAGAAAGCAAAATGAAGTAATCAAAACCCAAGATTTAGGAAAAGAATATCAAACCTAAAGCAGAAGGAAAGAATAAATATAAAATTGAAATTAAGCTAGAAAACCTGAAAGCAGCAAAAGTGATTGAGAGATTCGAAGACAAGTCATAACCCACTTTGAATCAAAGGTTAAAAAAAAAAGGTGGGAAAATGTAGATATCAAAAATTAGTCAAAAGAAAGAACAGATAACCACAGATACAGGGGAAAGTTTTTAAAGGATTAACAAACTTTGTAGAACTGTACAAATAAATTTTAAAACCTAGGTGATATGGGTAATTATTACAGAAAAATTAATTTTCTACATCAAGAAAAGGTAGGAAGCCTAAAATGGCCTTTGAATGACTATGCAGAAGATTCTGGAAGAGGCCAAGCCAGATTGTCTACACACATTGAATCATCAAAGAATAGGTAACCCAAGAATTGTCTAAATTGTTTCAGAACTCAAAGAAAAAAAAGGCTGATTCTTGATGCTTTTCTTGTTTTCATAAAGCTACCAAAGCATTATAACAAAAATCTACCAAAATGATACTATTATAAAAAGAAAATGACAGACCTCATTTCATTTATAAATCCTGAACAAAAATACTGGCAAGCAGAATCCTTTAATACTGGTGGCTGTTATCATCACACATCTATAACATCTGCTCAAGCCAGCACAATAAGCCCAAAGCAGAGGTATACGGATTGGAATGGAGCAAGCAAAATTGTCATTATTTGCAGATAAAATGACTGTGTGCTAGAGGAAACCCAACACAATAAACCGAGAGAACTGTTAGTAACTGTAGAAACAGTGGGAATGTGACTCCAGTTCCGAAATATAAAATACAAAAAAGTAACGATTTTCATCCAAACCATAACCAGTTAGAAAATAGAATGAATAAAATACCCTATTCATAATAACAATTTATATATAATAACAAACAAGACCTGTGCTTTTTAGAGAAGATGATAAATTTTAATGATGTTCAGTAAAGGAGAGCTGAGAAAATAGATATACCTTTTAGATATGCTGGCTTAACTTTATAAGTGGGGGGAAATGATCATAGATTTTGATCTGGAAGACTTGACTACGTATTCTATAGCCTTGTAAGCTATGGTCCACAATCCCCCCAGGCTATGTTCCCACCCCCGCCTCACAGCAGGAGGTAGGCAGTTGGGGAGAGAACAAAACTTTCCTCTGTATTACAGCCATTCCCCATTGCTGGTGCATCACCATCTGAGCTCAGCCACTTGTCAGATCAGTGGTGGCACTAGATTCCCATAGGAGCTCTAACCTTACTGGAAACTGCACACCAGGGATCTAGGTTGCTTGATCCTTGTGAATTTTTTTTTTTTTTTTTTTTTTTGAGACAGAGTCTCACTGTGTTGCCCTCGGTAAAATGCCGTGCTGTCACAGCTCACAGCGACCTCAAGCTCTTGGGCTTAAGCAGTTCTCTTGCCTCAGCCTCCTAAGCAACTGGGACTATAGGTGCCTGCCACAACGCCCGGCTATTTTTCTGTTGCAGTTGTCATTGGTGTTTTAGCAGGCCCAGGCTGGGTTCAAACCCTCCAGCCTCGGTGTATCTGGCTGGCACCGTAACCACGGTGCTATAGGCGCCAGGCCGATGCTTGTGAATTTCTAATACCCGATGATATGAGGTGGAGCTGAGGCACTGATACTAGCCCTGGGGAGCAGCTGCAAATACAGATTATCATTAGCACGCAGGTCTGAAGGCACAGAGACCATAATAAGTTAGTTGCTGCAGACTCATATCAAAATCCTATCAGTGAGTGTCAAGTGACAATTAAAAGCATCTGGTGTCAGGCTTTAGCAGCAACACACATCAGGTGTCACTGTCACCCCCAGATGGGACCGTCTAATATTAGGAAAACAAGCTCAGGGCTCCCACTGATTCTGCATTATGGTGAGTTGTATAATTATTTCATTATGTATTACAATGTCACAATAATTGGAATAAAGTACACAACAAATGTAATGGGATTGAATCATCCCCAAACCATCCCCCCTCTACCCACGGATCCATGAAAAAACTGCCTTCCATGACATCAGTCCTTGGTACCAAAAAGGGTGGGAACTGCTGGTCTAAAGAGAAGTTATGTTCTTCTTGGGAGCCCAAACTGGTTTTGTTTAGTCAACCCCTCAATGAGCTTGTTTAATTTTGGAAAGAGAAGTCCCATGCCTTGAGGACTATAATGGACTACAATTAAGACAGTGAGATTGGACTTGAATCAACCAGGGAGGAGAAGGGAAGAGATCAAAGTTAGGGGCCAGCTGGAGCTTAAAGAGAAAGAAAGGACCTTCTTTCTGTAAAAGAACAAGTAGAGGAACTTTGTCTTTTCACTTTAATTTATTTTATTTCCCTCCCTATTCCCCTCCCTTCACCCCTCCCCCCTTCCCTCATTTCCCCACCCCCCACCTTGAATTGATTTGAGTTTTTCTCTTATGAGGGTATGTATTAGGTAGAGGAACTTTTAAAAAATAAACACTCCCAATACTCAGTTTAAATTCATTTATTGAGCAACTACTTTTACTTTCTATATTTAATTATCACAAAAATCCTATTTTCTTACCTTACAGTTGAGAAATTAAGGCAGAGAGAAGGCATTCTTGGCCAAATCCATGGCTTACAAATGTGCAATCTGGCTGTGGACTCAGACATTCTGACTCCAGGGCTCAAACTTGTAAGGCGACCCTGACTTTGCCTATCTCACATGCCCACGGCCTTGAGTTAGAGCAAGTGAAAGGCCAGATGGTTTCCAGTGAAGGGATGTCAAGGGGAGAAAGGACAGATGTGCAAAGGTCAGAGTCAGAGCAGAGATCAAGCTCCATGGAGCAGGAATATGGACCTGACCCTGGGAAAAATGAACACCACGTCCCCCTGCTGCCATGACACCCTGGAGACCCTGGGAAACATACTGGGACTTCTATCAGGTGCAACTTGGGATGATGAGACAATTTCACTACTTCTCAAAGTAAGCAGTTATTTCAAGTGGTGGCTGAATAACTTGGATCCATCTCAGAGGTTGAAGTGTGTCTTATAAACTATGATAATACCAATGCTCCCCAAATGAATCTATAAAAATACTGTAAGTACACACAAATTCAAATGAGATTGGAAAATCTGCTCAAGCTATACAAAAATTCCTTTAATAGAACAAAATTATACCAATTTTCAAGAAAGAGTATAAAAATAACATCAGGAAGAACTTAACCCATGAGATAATAAAACACATTATTAAGCTGTACAAATTAACAAAATATTTCAAATCAGAAAATTAGTGAATAAGTAATGTTTGAACAAAGGGCTAGAACTTCTAGATCTAAAAACATCTAGATCTCTCTTTACATTTAACAGGAATTAAATTTCAAATGAATGAGAGACTTTTAAAAAATCCAAAGTACTAGAAGAAAATGTGGGTGAATCATCTTGCTGGGGGGTGAAGACTTTTCTAAGTTTGGCATAACTTCCAACTAACCCTGAACCACCAAAAAGAGTAACGAGGAAGACTTCGTATCTTGACATTCAGGATTAGGGAAGACGGCTGACTGAGTACTTGCCACTGTCTCCTGTTCCTCCTCAAATCCCACGAAATGTAGGGGAGGAAATGCTTTAAAATAAGATCATAACCGTAATATTGGTTTGAAAAAAAAACCAGGAAGAGTGTCATTAGCAGACAAGACATTTTTTAAAACGCCTGAAAGAATCCGAATGGATCAGATTTGCACAAGAAAAAAAGAGGGAGAACAACTGCCGAAAATCCACGCACCAATATACCCAGGACGCACCAATATACCCAGGACGCACCACTATACCCAGGACGCACCACTATACCCAGGACGCACCAATATACCCAGGACGCACCACTATACCCAGGACGCACCAATATACCCAGGACGAACGTGAAGCGGGGGAGGTCGGAGGAGGCTCGGAGCCTAGAGGTCATGGATGTGAGAAGGAAACCCGGCAGCCAGAGCTGCTGCCTATGCTGGTTAATTGAGGGCCTAAGTGCCCATCTGGACAAAAGCAGGGAGTGGGCACAGGCTCCAGAGAAGAAACCAGGTTGTGCCCAGATAGTTACTGAGAAGAGAGGGTGCAACTTCTCTGTAAAGGTGGCAGATGAAATACATTTTCTTATTCTCCCTTCCAAAACCTCTCGAAACAGATTATAAAGAGATTTAATTTTTTTTTTTTTTTACACACACATAAACCCACAGGGACAAACAGACTGAGAAAAGGGGCAACTGGAACAAAATTCTAGATGCTGGAAAAAGATAGACCAGCTGTAACCTTGAGAAAGCTGACTCCTCAGGGCACCGCAGGACAAGGCAGAAAGAAGCCTGAAGTGCAGGACAAAACAGCCGCAGGCCTGGCCCCAGCAGGTACCTCTGGAAATGCAAATGAAGGTGCAGAACAGTGGGTGTTCCCCAGACAGATCACCGCACCACTCCCGCCCTGGCAGAAATCTAGAGGCCTAGACAGCGTGGAAAGTGAGGGACCCCCAGGTACAGGTGAGGGCTGGGGAGACATCGAGAGGAGGGGGATGAACATTTTCCTAAGTGAATGCAAAATTGGAATCAGTCCCCAGAACTGTGGCAGACAGAGCTGTATCCTCCAGGCAGAACAGGGAACATGCTTTCTCTACGAAGTGTGATTAGACCAAGCAAAAAGACCTGTGCGTCCTTCAAGAAGCCCATAGTTTTTAAGCCTCACTCCCGGTTCAGAGCTCCCAAACGATGTATTTTTCCTATTCCCAGAACAGACGTCTACCTCCCACTGTCCTTTCTCTACAGCACCCAGATTCCCCGTCAGCCTCTGCTTTGGAGTCAAGGGAGTCCCCTGGCTCCCTCCACATACTCACCCCCAGCATGTCAGCAGGTGACTGCAGGATTTACAGCTGCCTTTCCCAGCCAGGCCTCTGCCCTTGGAGGTGGAGCCTGAGCCTGGTCACACTGTGGGCCAGTGCTGCTCTATGGGGGGGCTCTCTGACCCCCCCCCCACTTCACTGCTGAGCATTTTTCTAAACTCACTGATGCTGAGGAGCTGCTGAGCCCTCTGAGAGAGGCTGAGACAGGTGGTACCCAGGCAGACATGGAGCCTGGCCCCTGGACAGACCTGCGTGCTCTAGGAATCCTGGCTCCAAATCCAAGTCACAAAACCCTGGACAAGTCACTGGGCCTCTCAGAGCCTGTTTCCTGACTGTAAAGTTGGGAAAATGATAGTACTTGTCCCCCCGGGTTGGTGAGTGTGAGAAGAACATAAGATACACCCTCAGCCCAGTGTCTGGCCTATGTCAAGGCTATACATGTTTTCTTAATCAAAATCTTAAGCGATGCAATTAGACCGCAGCCACCATTCAAGTGGTATTGTGTGTGTGTTAGTGTGTGCTCACACATGTGTATGTGTGTGTGACTGCGGTTTTCAGTTGCTTTTCTCTGGTGACTAATGATCTGAGGAACTTCTACTGAGTTTATTGGCCGTTCGTATTCTTTCTTTTGTAAAAGGTCTGTTCGGGCCATTTCTCAATTTTTAAATTAGATCATTTGTCTTTTTATTACTGACTTGTAAGAAATCTTTATATGTTCTTGATATAAATCCTTTGTCAGATTTATTTATTGTGAGTATTTTCTTCCAGTGTGTGTCCTGCATTTTCCTTTTTAATGATGTTTTTTGGAGAGCTGAAGTTTTTGACTTTGAGGAAATTGATTTATTAATTTTTTTTATTTTATGGTTTATGTTTTTGGCATCCTATGTAAGAAAGCTTCCCGAGATCAAAAAGATTTCCTCCTATGATTATAGAAGTTTCATAATTTTATCTTTTATGTTTGCATCTATGATCCCCTTAAAATTAGATTTTGTGAATGCAGTCAAATAAAGGCTGAGGTTTGTTTTGTTTCTCTCTACGGATTCATAGTTGTTCCAGCACCATTTGCTGGGTAGACTAGATTTGCCCATTTGAATTACCCATTTGGCATCTTTGTCAAAAATTAACTAACTCTATATGTGTGGCTCCATTTTTAGACGCTCCATTCTTTTCCATTGGTCAATATATCTAAATAATGCCACAGTCAATTACTATGACTTTTGAGGAAATTTTGAAATGAGGCGGTATAGTCCTTCAAGTTCATGGCTCCATTTCAAAGTCAAGTTGTCCAATGACCTTTTTAATGTCTCACTCTTAGTTACAAGAGGAAAACCTGGGTCACCAGACACTGAGAAAAACCTGTAACACGCAAAAGAAGTAGATTTTATAGAAGCAGAGACTAAACTAGCAGTTGAGAAAGGCTGGGGAGAGAAGGACAGGAGGATGGGAGACAGTGGAAGGGGGTCAAGCTCTGGTCAGATGGAAGGAAGAAGTTCTGGGTTCTCCTGCACCGTGGGGTAAGTATGGTTAGCGAGACTGTGTTACACATTTCAAAATAGCTAGAGAGAGGATTTTGAATGTTCTCACCGCAAAGAAATAATAAGTATATGTGACAACAGATATGCTAAATACCCTAGTTTGATTTTTACACAACGTATACCTATATTGAAACATCATGCTGTACCCTGCAGTATGTAGGATCATTATGTGTCAATTTTGAAAAGTCAACATAAAGAGATGACAAGTTAGAGGAAAAAGAGAAAATATGACTAGAAGATGTCAAAAGTATTATATCTCTTCAGAGATATAAGAATGTATTGAATCCATGGATGAAAACTAGGAGGAAATCCAAAGGATATTCAGAGAATGAAAAGAACTCTTGACTATTCACACACAGACACAGACACACACTATCTGAAACCCAGTAGAAAGACTGGAAAATAAACTTAAGGAAATCTCGCAGAATGTAGAGCAAAAAGCATGAGAACAGAAAATAGGAGAGATAAGATTAGCAAACCAAAGGCCCATTGAGAAAGTTTATCATCCAAGTTTCAAGAAGAGAAAATAAAGGGAAGGAAATTATCAATAAAATAATTCAAGAAAATTTCTTATAAACAAAGAACACGAGTTTCTACACAGCAGTGATCTAACAAGTGCCCAACATCGTGACTTAAAATAGATCTAAACTGATCATTGTGAAGTATCAGAATGCTGGAGGCAGAAGAAAGATTCAAGAAAAGATAAGCTTTCAGAGGATTTCATAAGCTTTGGGGAGTGGAGAGAAAGTTCCTTACAAAGGATCAGGAATCAGAATAGCTTCGATATTCTGAGTAGCAAGACTGGAAACAAGAAGACAATATAACAACACTTTCAAAATCCTGAAGAACAGTTAGTTGCATTCTAAAATTCCATATTCAACCAAACTATCAAACAGATGGGATAGTATAATAAAGAGACTTTTCAGATCTTTGACATCTCCTAACGATTTACCTGCTGTGCATCTTTCACAGATGGATACTGGGAGGTGTGCTTCGTGAAAATGAGGAAGTAAACCAAGAAAGAGGACACCATGGGCTACAGAAGGCAGAATCCAACACAAGAAAGAGCCAAAGGAAATTTCCAGTATGCAGTTTGAGGAAGGCCCCAGTACAGCAACTGTGCACCAGGACTGGAAGGCACCAGTTCAGACTGGTATACATTGGAAGCTCCAGAAGAAATTTCTTCAAGTTGAAATTGATGAAATATCTAATGTATCCATCCATACATTTTATGGATGGATGATAGACTTTTAGACCTTTGATAGAAACCAAATAGCATCTAATGCAGAGGTTGACTTACGCTTCTTGCAGGACAGATTTGTTTGGTAGGCTGAATACAGGTCACAGGAATATTTTGTTTGGCCACTATGGTATTTTTAAGTTTTGATAAACCCAACCCAAGTGCCTACATGGCAACAGCAATGACTGTCCCTTTGATTGGCCATGTACTTACCATAACCACATTATCGCAACCACCAAACTACATTATCATTATTGAGTGTAGTAGCAAACTACTCTTCCTGCCTCTACTTGAGATGTTTATTAAGCACCTGCGATATGCCGAGTGCAGTGATGTTCATCAAAGGGAATGCAAAGATGGATCAAAATCACAGAATATTTGAGTAAGAAGAACTTTGGAGATCACCTTCATCATTGTCCAGATAGCGAAATCAAAGCTTAGTGCTGTCAAAAGTGTTGATCAAGGTCACTCACCAGCTGGTGGCAGCTGGCACTGAAAGGCTCGTGACATTCTCAAACATTGCCTACATTGTTTATTTCATTGCACTTATTCTAGTCTTCTTGTTAAAAGCACAGTGAGGAAAAAAGTTAAAAGTAAAAAGATGGGGACAAGTTTTAGTAATTAGTACTTAGTGTGACACCAGTTGCTTGTGAAATGTCTTGTGGGGATTACTGTTCTACTGGTGAAAAGAATGTTCCACGTACATAGAGATTTGAGTATTTTTTCAAATCTTAACTTTAAAAAAATAGGTGAAACTTTACAAACATCAAGGAATTCAATATAAGGGTTTGGGGGGATTTGGGCTTCTTACAGCCTCTTCTCATGACCAAGAAGTAGATATTCCTTATGGCCCTAGGATCCCTGGCTCAGAGGCTCTGTTGAATGGAATTCTGATGAGAACTCCTGGTCATGACTTTTCTGTATTTTCAGGTTGAGTATTAATGCAGGGAGAGGGATTGAGGGTGGCCCATTATTCACAGATGAAAGTCTTACTACTATGAATTGTTGGTGCTCCGATTAGTCTGAATTGGATCTAGTACCACGTTGGAAGGATCTAGAGAAGAAGGACTTTGTCGAGATAGGCGTGCTTTTGTTTTTAACTGTGCAACAGAAAAGAAACACAAGAGACTCCTGAGTCAGATTTTAAGAGATGAGGCTACTGTGTGGATATGTCTGTCCATCCATTACCTATCTATCTAAAGACACAGGATCTCTCATGAACTGCCCCGTCTCTCTCTCCCTGCCCTGGTCTGAGCTGCATGTGCAGTTGGATGCCTCTTCCTTTGAGTTACACAGTTGGGGTCCTTCCTCCTTGCCTTCTCCAAAGCTTCCCAATATTTATTGAGAAGGTATTGCTTTGTGTTTCCTAAACACCTAAGGCTTCTGCCAAGGGTCAAGTCCTTGATATCTGAGGTCTCTCTTGAGTCAGAGAGAAGGAAGGACTTTGTGGAAGTGGCAGCCACCTACAGAACTAGGAGGCAAGGCTGCAGATTGTCGTGGTACAGTGCAGTCTTCTAACTGGGCATCCGTGTTACACAGGGTAGTGTCAGAGTTTTTCTTATTCATTTAACTGTAACCTTCACTTCCAGACAGACCACTTGAATTGTGTCTTCCAGAGACACTCTGTAAATCTGCACCTGCACCCAATGAGTATCTGTGGTTGATTAAAACCACTACTCATGCCCACTCATTTCAGCCTTTGTGCATACTGATCCCTCAGTCTGAAACATTCTTCCTGACCCTCTTTGTTTGTGTGTCTTCTCCTGACCCTCTGCCTACAGAGAGACTTTGTCCACCCTTTCTTTGTGTTTCCACGAGGCAGGCTGCCTTCTAGACAACTTATAACATTGCATTCTGCTGAGTGTCTGCTTATCTATAACTATGTACCCTGCAGAGTGGGAGTTCCTTGAAGCCAAGGACTATTTTATCAATTCCTCTGTTTCTTCAGTGCCTCCACATGTAAAGTCTCACTTCAAAATAAACAAGAACACGATTAACATGAAATAACAGTGTGGTCTAGAAGTTGTTCATAGTTTACTTTGCAGTTAACTTGTTTTCTGAAAACTTTTCTTATTTCTAGGGTCTATCCTTGACAAATTCAAGAGTTATTTCCTATCCCAATCATGGTTGATTTTAACAATTTTACTAATTTTCTGTCATCAGATCAAAAGAGGGACTTATAATTTTACTTTTTAGTATATCTGTCTTTCCCTGGATTTTTTTAATTGTCTTTTAATTTTTATTCAATAATGTCACTCAAGTAATAGTAAGAAGAATGCTGGAAATATGAAAGTAGTTTAAGAGACTATTCAATTATGTTTTCAATTTGTGTTTATCTCACATATGAATGTACTCACATATTGCTACTGGTCTCTGAGTTAGGATTTCTGTTGGAATTCTAATGCATTCACTATTTTTTAAAAAGTGTATATAATCACACATATGAGCCTTGATGAGATAGTTGGGATTATCTGGTTCATAACCTCATTTTGACACTGAGCCTCTCATTTCATTTTCGGAGTAAGAAGCGTGTCTTTACTTTATTTAACCTTAATCACGATGGATTAACCATGTGCAAATTGAAAGATATGTGGAGTCTCTCATTTATTCTATGAAAAATAATAGCCATAATATGATTCCCTTATTGTTACTGGGATCAGATTTTCTTTGCTCTTCAGGCTACTAGAAACTCATAAAGTAACAGAACTAAATATCGTTCCACTGAACGATCTGTTTTGGGCTTCCATGGTAGAGCAGCTTGTGTTTGTACTAGGCACAAAAGCAGGCAATAATAGGGATCTGATTTAGAACACACAGCAAACCTCAAACCAAACTTATTAAGATGAAGAGGGATGATTCAGATTTTCCCTCCCCCCACCTTCCCTTGGCCCACCCAAGGTAAACCTGTCATTGCCACCCCAGTGCAGGGCTGTTGTGAAAGCAGGTTTCGGAGACCTCGAGGCGAGAGAAGCTCCAGAAACCTGGCAGGGTGGGCACGGGGAGCCAGTCAGAAAAGAAGAAATTGTTGCTGTAGACTTTGTGGATCCCTGGAATAGTTTTTGAGAATCCCAGGTAGGATTTGAAATTCCTTTTTAATTACTTTCTTGGCCAAAAGACTGTCGTTTCTTGAATGCAGTGCTGCCCTGAGATTTAACCACGTGGGTCTTAGGACTTAGAAGGGTTACAGAAACAACTCTGCTCCCCGGCTGGGCTGGCTCACAGGGCTTATCTGCCTAAACATGCCGACTGTATGTGCTGTGCCGACATTTTCCTAAAGGAAGGTAATTACCACGAGAATGAAAAAGAAAGTAGAAATGACATGCAATCTATAAAATAGTTTCTGAGAAGAAATAGATTCCTGTTTGGCACAAATAAAAGGGTTTTTGTGTTGTTGTTGCCAGAAAAAAGTCAAGGTTAGTTTTCAGGACTGTGAAAACCTCAAAGTTTTGCCTGGAGAAATTTCCTTTTACAAGAGAATTTTGAAAATCTCGACTTTGATCTGCCTTGTTTGATCTGCGGAAAGCAATATCGGCAATATCTCAGGGTTCAGTGGACACCCCGTTGACCTGCCATCATCGTGAAATGATTACTTCTGCTTCACAGAGGCATGTTCAAAATAAGGTAGCACTTCTAACCCAAAGCATCTCGGGTGTCCTAAACATCCCCACGTGGTGGACACACAGCCATTCTCAATAACCCTAATAACCTAGCTGGTCTCCAGAAGCCCAGCTTGATAACAGTGTAAGCTGGGCGTCTTCTATCAGTTTGGCAGAACCCTGGGATGGGGGGGCAGGCTCTGGTCTACCTCCACCCCCTTGACCTCACTCTACCCATTCATTGCGAAATCTGTTTTAAAGCTTAGGTTAACATGTGAGATGACATTAGAACAAAGGTTTCTATGCCTCCACCTCCCAGACACAAAGTGGGAGGACTCCTGACCCCTGTAAGAAAACGGTTTTCCGTAACTACAAATGGGCTTTGTTTTCAAACAATGTATAATATAAGTCAATTACTTAGAATGCAGAAGACCCTTTCCCTTCCCCAGAAATGATGTTAAAAATTGTAGCTGGAATCCTAACCCACTCAGTCCCCAGATGCTTGATTTTCTACCCTCTATGTGCTAGAAAAGCCAGCCAGCCAGCGGAGCTTCTGCAGATGGGTATTTTGAAAGCTGGAGGCTCAGGGTAGATCTAAAGAAGGACAGAGACTATCAGGAGTAATGAGAATATGATTCATTGGGCACGCTGTGTGTGCCAGGCTCTCTTCTGTGCAGTGTACAAGTGTCATCTCATGTATGATTAATTACGATTGATCCTACAGAGCTCTGACTGTGAACCAGGCACTATTCACAGATTTTCTCATTTAGTTTTCTTAATAACCTATTTCACAGACAGAAAACTGAAGTCAGAGAAAATGATTGACTTGCTTTTCATTTGTTCACACGGTGATCATGTTTTCTGATACTGACAGAGGGACTCCTTTCAAGTCTCTGCCCCATCTACAGGTGTGCCCTGTGGCCACAGTGGGAGAGGGGACAGACCAGAGGGCACGGCCCAGTGGACAGCAAGTTAGTAGGATGGGGGTGGAGGGAAGCAATTTGTGTCTGGGGTCTCCACTCAATAGCTGTGAGACCCCAGAATGTTTGCTGTCCTCATCTGTTTACTGGGACAGTCGTAAGATCCACCTCGTGGGCTTTCAGTAAGGACTCAGTGGGAACCCATTAAATGTCTGAGCGCAGTGCCGGGTGCCTAGTAGCTGTTACAACTCATATCACCTCCTGTTCCCCCAAGTCACTGAACTCAAACCTAAATGCCTCACCTCAGGCTGTGATGGACTCCTGACACCTGTAAGATTCAGACACTTCTGGGGATCTCTAGTGAGACCTAATTATAAAAGCTGACATCACCAGGGGAAAAGCCTGTGGGCCCCAGGGTGATAAAGACGTAGGGAGCAGGCTGCCCAGCTCAGATTCAGCTCCATGATCTGTCTTTGGCAGAAGGTTCTAGATACCGCTGAAGGAGTTAGCTGGGCCTTGAAGCAAACATGACCAGAAGGGATGGCCCCTTTAGGCTTTCCTGATGAAATGTCTGCAAAATGATGGCAGACGCAGGGACTGAGCATAGCGTATGGATCATTGTGCCACCAGTCCAGAATTCCACACCAGTGTCCCTTGGCTGGCCATGAAAGCCCTGTGTCCAGGATATTTTGAGTTTGCTAGGGATCATAGGGTTCATTATTTATATATTTTTTTCTTTCTTAATGTTGTTTAGTGGAGGGAAGGAAGGCTTACCTTTAAAAATAAACTTGTTTTGCGACTCCACAATGGGAAGTATTGGGAAGGGGTTGAGAACTGCCTAGGCAGAGAAGCAGATCTTCAAGCAAGAGAAGTGGGTGGAATTCTCTAAACCCTTCAGGCGGAGGGAGTTAAAACAAGCGGGGAGGGCTAAAGGCAGGTCAGCTCTCCAGAGAGTCTGCCTACACGTGAACAGAAGTGCATTATAAATTGAACTGATGGCTCGGCGCCTGTGGCTCAAGTGGCTAAGGCGCCAGCCACATACACCTAAGGTGGCAGGTTCGAATCCAGCCCAGACCCGCCAAACAACAATGATGGCTGCAACCAAAAAATAGCCAAGCATTGTTGCAGGCGCCTGTGGTCCCAGCTACTTGGGAGGCTGAGACAGGAGACTTGCTTGAGCCCAGGAGTTGGAGGTTGCTGTGAGCTATGAAGCCACAGCACTCTAACCAGGGGGATAGCTTGAGGCTCTGTCTCAAAAAATAAATAAATAAATAAGTTTAACTGATATAAAGGATTGCACCACACAGTTTACAAACAATAAAAAATTCAATAATCTTGTTGTATGATCGGTTCTATGCACCTCTAAGAAGTCATAACTTCAGTGTGACTTCCTTGTACTTTCTTGTTATATTTTCTTTTATAATTTGCAACTCCATAGTGTGACAAAATCAGACTGGGAATAAATGTTGACTATTTTAATCAGCGGAGTCCATCACATCATTGACAAATGAGTGTTATTCTAATGAACGTACAACTAGGGAATGTGGGTTGTTTTGAAAGCTGGAGACAAAAGTGAAATTGTGAAGATGGATGCTGGCAGGACACTCCTGTGTCAATGACGAGAGCAACTTTTTTGCTGAATCAGATCATTGTTTTCTATGACTGGGAGGATATGTTCTCAATTTTTAGTGCTAATTCACAACGCAGCTGGTATATAGGACACAGTGATAAGTTTCACTCTATTGTTAGATTTCCTCCATCACTTTATTAAATTGAGACGTAAACCAAACAAAACAACTGACACTGATTCCTGTGATGTAAATACTCCCATCGTGGCCATTGTAAGCTACAAGACGATGTGACTGAACACAGAATTGGAAGAGACAGAGCTTTACACTCTGATGTTTTGCTGACAGCCCTTCAAAACTTGGATATGTTTCTAGCCTCAGTTTCCCTCCTTTGTGAAAAGAGCTAATAAGGTTTATTTTGCAAAGCTGTTTTGAGGCCCAAGGGTGATGAGATGTCTAAAACCAGAGCTCCTCATAGAATTGTTCCCCACTGGGATATAGCATTTTCAACATACAGATACACAGATGTAAATATCCTTCAGAGCATAAATAATAATTAGGAGTGAAGTAACTGGAGCAGCGGTTCTCAACTTTCCTAATGCCGTGGCCCTTTAACACAATTCCTGTGAGTCACGACCCACAGGTTGAGAACCGCTGAACTAGAGAGTAATGAGTTTTGAGTATTTATTACCTTTGACTTTAATATAATATAGTATGATTTCATTAATCGCATATGTAACTTAATTCTTATACAGCACTGTTTAACCAGTTCATGAAGTCCTTGGAAGATTATCAGCGGCCAGGCCATCACAACGAGGCCTCATCAGACACTGACTGAAGGGGTGATGGGGAGGCCGGGAGGAGCCCTGAGTGGCAAGCACAGTTCGAGGCTGTCGCTCCTGGAGGGAAAGCCCTGGTGAAGCTGGAAGGCAGGAGCAGAGAGCAAGCCAAACTCTGGCTGTGGGCAAGGGCTGTGGAAAGCAGGAAAAACAGAAATAGCAGTCTGGGTGGGTAAGGTATGAAGGGAGGGAGGCAGCTCCCCTAGTGTCCCAATTCCTGGGGTTCTCCTTTGCCCCTCTCAGGTTCCAGTCTCTGAAGTGTTGTCCCTTGGAGGTTTGCTGTGACCACCTGGCTTCACGCTTCCCTTTCCATGTCACTCATCCCATGCGTAATCACTTCTTTGTAGATCACAGGCCGTGCAGGCACAGGGACTGTCTGGTTTCCTTCCTCATCCTCAGGGCCTAGCACTCAGCATGGCACCTCGGAGGTCCTCCATAGCCATATTCACGGCATCATTCAATGGCTAATTCCAGCCTAGAAACTATTCCAGCCATTGCCTTCCTCAACCTTATCTCAGCCCCAGCTTCCTGTTTGGACTCAGGTTACTGATAACAGGTGCAGGTGAGCTGCCCAGGTTTATCAACTGGGCAAATTTAGCAGAGTCAACTTTCAGATTAAAGCAAGTACGGAAGGGGAGCATGAGGTCATAGAGGGAAGCTTTGGGGCTAGTTTCCATCATCTGAAAACAGGCTTGTTCTCTCGTTTATGCATTCATTCATTCTTTCTTCATCTAATAGCTAGACTTTGAGCACTGCTTGGTTTTGTAGAAAGACAGCTGGCAGCTGGCACCTGCCCACTCATCACCAAGCAAGGCAGTTTGCAAAGGCTTCTGGAAAAAGCCACACAGAGCTTCAGACTCAGATATTTTGCTGACAGCTCACCAAAACTTAGGTAAGTTTCTTAGCCTCAGTTTCCCTCTTTTGTGAAAAGAGCTAATAAGGTCTATTTTTGCAAAGTTGTTTTGAGGCCCAAGGGTGATGAGATGTCTAAAATCAGAGCTCCACATAGAATTGCTCCCAGCCCCCACCCACACCCCTCATCCCTGCTCAGCCCACCTCTCTGACTGGCTTTTCCACCGTCTTTTTCATTTGAAAAACTTGCATTGGTTCTATACTGGTGTCATTCAGAGCTTCTCCAAGGGCAGTGCCCAGACCAGCAGCATCAGTGTCCCCTGGGGAGCCTTCAAGATGCAGATTCCTGGGGGCTTATGCAGCTCTACAGAATCAGAAAGTCTGGGGTGCCAAACCCAGCAGATAACATTGCAGACATGTTCCTGAGGCAAAGATGCCTGCACAAGGCTCTAGAAGCCCCTTGGCAGCAACATTCAGTGGCAGAGATCTAGACTTGGCTTGCACAGAACTAGAAAAGAGAGAGGGTCCAGACACACACATGTGCTTAGCAGAGAGGCCAGAGGGCAGGTTGGGGAGACGTGAATGACATGGGTGTGAATGAACGCAGGTGAGAAGGGGGGAGAGACCAGCTAGCAGTGTCCTGGCCAGGCAAGAGCAAGGCGGGGCCACTTGAGCCCAGGGGTGGAAATCTACTCCACACTGCAGGTGGCAGCAGGCTGCAGGTGCTGGCTCCTCAGCAGGGGGTCACAGGGAGGTTCAGGACCTATAGGGCCCCTGCAGGTGGTGTTCTAACAAAGAAATTCTCCAGGTTAGTCTCTTGGTTTCAAATATTTGGCCCCTTATTGGATGGTGTACCGGGACAGCATTACTAGCTGCTGCCATTGGTGGCAAGCTTCTGCAGCTTAGTGCTTGGGAAAGAGAAGGGGCCTTAGGGTCAGACTTGCACCCAGACCCTCACTCTGGCCCTGGTAAGGAGGATGGCGTTGGGAAAGTCCTGTGACTTTGGGGAGCCTCTCTTTGCTCATCTATGAGGTGAGGATGTCATCTTGCAGCTCTTAGGATGGTAGTGAGGAATCAATGAATTAGGTGATGTATTTCAGCCCTGCGTGAGGACAGGCACAGAGTGAGCGCTTTCCCTTTTCCCCACCCGCTGTTCCAGAACAGGAGCCTGGGCAGCAGCTTGCCCCTCACCCAGGGGAAGTCTTCAGGCCCCAGTGACTCAGGAGCTCTGGCAGTGCATGGTCCTGAAGCCACCCACAGTGATGATGTTTTGAATGAGAGTTGCCCTTTGATTGACAGGCCCTCTCTGGTGGGCCAAGCCCCGCCTTCCAAGGACCCTCCCTGGTTCAGAGACGCAGCTAACCCACGGCCTCCAAACTCTCCCCACCCTGCTGCTAGGTTAAACTTTGCAGGACACAACTCTGTCCCCACAGCTCCTGTCCTGGGAAAGTCAACGCCCAGACATTTCTCCAACGCCTTCTGTCCTCTGAGCCCTCTAGTGGCCGGTCAGAATACAACAGAGATGAGAGACCAGGGACCCAGGCCCCGCCTTCAGGAGCTTCTGCCCTGGAGAACAAAGGAGCCAGTAAATAGGCAGTCACAGATGGTATCAGCACCCTGGAAGAAACAGCCTTGGCGGTAGAACACTCTAGGGCAGGACGGCCCTCTGAGGAGGTGGCACTCAGCAGTGACCCAAGGGGTGGAGGCTGTCACCCTCTCCTCTCCCAGGACCTCCTCCTGCGTCTCCAGCTTACTTCCTTTCACTCCCAACCCCACCTGCAGAGCTGGGACCAGAGAAACCCTGGAGGCCTTAACCCACTGTTTCCCCTCCCCATTCGGGGGATCCCAGGAGAGTGGTGCAGGGGCTGGGGACTCCCACAGCTTTGCCCTAGGACCTTCTGTGACCCCTGAGAACCCAAGAGGCTTCCTTTCCTCTCCCTGGTGCTGAATCTGCCCTTGTTTCTTCTCAACCTTCAGGGTCAAGTCAAGAAAGCCAGGGTCCTCTCCCACAACAGTCACAGTTAAAAAGAGCAGCTCCCCCGAAGTGGGGGCTCGAATGAAGGGGGGTTCTGTGAAGATCTGTGGTTCTAGTTACTGCAGTGGCCACAGCAAACATTCCCTCCAGCTGGGCAGCTCAGAGGTCCCTGAACCATCTCAGCCAGGCTTCCCCCACTCTCCCGGAAGTCAAACTGGACTGCTGCTCAAGCCACCACGTGTCCAGCATGAGTCTGACCTCTGGCAAGTAGTTCCAGAACTTTCTTTGGAACTTTCTTTGGACCCCTACATGGGTCAGATACAAAGGTACCTTCTAAGGTTCCTCAGTGCCCCTGTGCTCTGCACGGTGACTAGGGCGAGACTCAAGGCCACATTCCCCCAAGGGAAGCCCACGCCAGGCCCTTCTCCATGCTAAGTGTACACAGCACTTCTGCAGGGCCAGGCCCCCCAACCCAAGGGCCTTTGAAACCCGCACTCCACCCTCACCCTCTATGTTCTGCAGGCCCAGTCAGCATCAATTCTAGTCTATTTAGTGTCTCCTACCTTCCTGGGGCCCCACAGTAATCTGTAAAGACGGCACCTTCTGTGACTCGAGGGATGGCCCATCTTGGGCACTCTGCTCCCCTAACTTGAATGGTGGCTTTGGGCTAATCCCATGGTTTGTTGGTTGGTTGGTTGGTCGGTTTTTTGGATAGAAATGAGTTCTGCCTCTATTGCCAAAGCTATTCCTGAACTCCTGGTCTGAAGAGATCTTCCTGCCTCAGCCTCCCAAGTAGCTAGGAGACAAGCATGAGCTACCATGCCTAGCTCCTGGTCTTTTTAAAGAAAACATGTATAACCTTGACATAGGCCAGACACTGGGCTGAGGGTGTACATCGTGTTATTCTCAGTCACCAACCCAGGGGGACAAGCACTATCATTTCCCCAACTTTACAGTCAGGAAACAGAGGCTCTGAGAGGCCCAGTGACTTGTCCAGGGTTTTGTGACTTAGAAGGGCAATGCTGGGATTTGGAGCCAGGATTCCCGGAGCACACAGGTCTGTCCAGGTGCCAAGCTCTGTGTCGGCCTGGGTCCCACCTGTCCTAGCCTCTCCCTGAGGGCTCAGCAGCTCCTCAGCATGGGTGGGTTTTAGGAAGATGCACAGCAGTGAGGTGGAGGCACAGAGGGCCCCTCCATGGAGCAGTGCTGGCCCCAGTGAGGCCAGGCTCAGGTTCTACCCCTGAGGCCCGGGTGGGAAAGGCAGGTGTAAATCCTGCAACCACCTGCTGCCATGCTGGGAGTGGGTATGTAGAGGGAGCCAGGGGACTCCCTGGGTCCAATGCAGGGAGTCCATGACTCCAAAGCAGAGGCCAAAGGGGGATCTGGATGCTGCAGGGAGAGGGGCAGTGGGAGGAAGAGCTCGGTTCTGGGAATGTTCCAAGAGCAGTAGGGCTTACTGGCCACTGCACAGAGGACCTAGTTCCTGCTGACCACCCACCTGCATGAGGTCACATGGCTAGATAGGACTCACCTGGCCTTCCAATGGGAGATGTTCTTCACAGTGCCCTGGGGCCTCCTGACTCCCAGCCAGGGCCTTGACATAGTGGCTCTGGGAACTTTAGAATACACCAGAGTAATAACAGCTACCATTTATCCAGCACTTTCTATGTGCCAGGCACTTGCTGAATGCTTTGCAAATAGCCATCACTTGACACAGACACTCAAGAACCCGTGAGGCTGACGCCATGATTATCTACCTGTCACAGTTGAAGGGACGCAGCTGAGAAGGGGCAGGCCTGTGCTGGTACCGGGCTTGAGAGTATAAATGTCTCTCTCATACACACACACACACATACACACACACACCCGTACACAGAGTCCACTCATGCCGAGGAGTCAGATGAACACTGCTACACACAGCTGCATATGTGGTTGAATGGTCTCAGATGCTGTTTCATCCATTCCCTGCACCTACAATTCCCCCGTCCTCTCTGCTTGGCCAGCCTCCCTCTGCTCAGATCTCTCTTCCTTCAGCAAGCTCCTCAGTTGCCCTCCGTGTTGTGTCCCACCATGTTAGTCCTTAGCACTTTGTATAATATTGTTCTGTACGAGTCTCCACCTCCTCCCCTAGACTGTGAAGTCCCAGGGTTCCGGCATGGCCTCTTCCTCATCTCTGCAGCCCTGCTGCCCCGCACTGGACCAGGAAGCCCACAGTGTCAGGAAAGATTTGTTGGACTGCATGGAAGGGAAGGGGGATGGGAAGTGGAGGAGGAAGGCGGCCACGTCTGTGCGTAGTGACAGGTGCCTGGTTGGCTTGGAGCTGAGGTTCCCTATGAGAGCACAGTGGCAGGTGGCTCTGGAGGGGTGGCTTATCCCCATCCAGTTCTCCCAGCCATGAAAGCTGTGTTTGCAGGAAATTTGGGGACAGTGCCACAAACTCTCCCACACTTCTTCAAATAAAATCTTGGCCCAAGCGCCCCGGGCAGCTCTTCTCTGCAGAATCGCCATATGTGTTTGTTTTGCCACCTCGGGCTGAGCTGACTGCAAAGGCTCGGAATGCAGCCCTGGCAGGCACCAGGGTGAGCAAGGGAAGGGCACGTTTGTGTACAGTCAGAGGACAAACACACCCCAACACTGTGGTCAGGGCTGAGCTGTTGGCTTTAATTCTACAATTCGTACTCCAGAGGCTTTGAAAAATAAAACATGCTCTGATTGGGCAGACAGGAGCTCCAGTCTCTTCCTGAGGAAACAGTCTCCTTAGTTAAGAAGTCTTTGAATGCTGGTGAATTCTGAAGCTGTCACAGAGTCTTCCATGCCTGGGAGGTGGCAGCACTTGTGTGGGGATGAAGAGATGTGGCATGTGGCAGAATTGATGACCCTGCCTCAACAAGGGCAGGAGAGGCTGGGCTGGAAGTGTCTGCAGAAGGTTCTTCCAGCAGCCACAGAGAAGCTTGCCAAAGGAAGTTCATCCCACACTCCAGACATCTGAAGGTTCATCACTAAGAGCAGGGGGTTGGGGTGAAGCTTGTAAGTAGCTGCCAATTTAGGGAGCAGGAAATGTGGGCAGAGACAGAAAGATCAGATGAGAGCAGGAGCCCAAGAGAAGGGGAATGAGGCAAAAAAAAAAAAAAAAATCCCATTATTTAGGAGGAAGAGGAGAAGCCGGAGGGCAAAAGGTTTGGAGCTGACCACTTGGGCTGAATGCTTGAGAAAAAGGAAGGTCAGAGCCTACTACTTAGGACCGAAGACCAAGGCAACCGCATCCTCGGGAGGTATTCCTGCCTAGATTTAGAGCTTGTGGCTAGATGACTCTGGTAAGCAACGTAAAGACTCCAGGGATCTGCACATCCCCGGAACCCGTGACGACATAGCCATGTGTGACAATTGGGACTTTGCAGGTGTGATTAAATGAAGGACCTTGAGATGGGGAGATCATCCCGGCTTAGCCAGATGCACCCAATCTAATCAGATGAGCACTGTAATGAGAGAAAGTCCCCAGCTGGGTCCAAGGGAGATGTGACTACAGAAGGCTAAAGGAGACGCTGGCTTTGAAGACAGCCTAAGGGGCCTTAGGAGAGGGGCCATAGGAAACGGAATGTGGGCAGCCTCTAGCAGCTGGACAACAATACAGAAATGGATTTTTCCCTAGAACCTCTGGAATAGGGTGCAGACTGTAACACTTTGATTTTAGCCTAGCAAGACCTGTTGAAATTCTGACCCACAGAACTGTAAGACAGTAAGTTTGTGTTGTTTGAAAACATGTTTGTAGGGATTTCTAACCGCAGCAATAGGAAAAGAATATAATGACAAAGGAGGCTCTGGAGCTCCGCCCCCTCCTCCCCATCTATGTTCCACACCTGGCCAGCCACCTCCTCCTCCCTAATGTCTCTGTCCCCACTACCTCCACGCAGACCAACTCCCCCTTCCTCTTCTCTGAACCACTGGCATCCCTTTCATCTGGACCTCCTACTTAAAGCTGTTCTTTCCCTTTAGTCCACTCTCTGGATCCTAGAGTTATCTTCCAAAAACCCAAGTTAGGTGAGGAACATTCCTACTTAAAAATAGGCTTTGTTTATTATTGCCAAGAAGCTCCACATGCCTGACTCAGTGTGCGGGTCACAGCTTCCTTCTTGGTCTTTCTCTCTATACTTTCCTTCTTACTGAACATGTCTCTAACCTGGTTCTCTATGTGTGTTCATCCCTTCCCCAACTCGCCACCTTTGCCCATGTTATCTTCACTCCCTTTAATACTCACTCTAGTCCAGAGATGCTCAAGGAGTATCTGCTTTCACGTCGCCACTGCCTGACAATAAGGCCTCAAATCTCTCTTCTTTAGATCACTCACAACCTCACTTGTTTTTTTCTGGAGTGAGACGACCTCACACTCTCTTGTTGTTTGCTTATTGCTCTTCCTGTCTTGCCTCCCCTGGTCCATGCAAACTACTTCAGGACAGGGATGGGTCTTTTTCATATACAAATTTCCTTAAGAAATGCAGGTTAAAGAGGGTATCTGTTCAGGCTGCTATAACAATTACCATAGACTGAAAAATGTATTGTTCACAGTTCTGGATATTTGGAAGTCAGGGTTCTATATTGGTCAATTTCTGGTGAGGTCCCTCTTCCTGGCATGTGGATGGCTGTCACCTTGCTTTGTCCTTACCTGGTTGTAAGCAGAAAGAGAAAGCTCTCATGTCCCTTCTTATAAGGGCACTAATCGCATTCATGAGGGTTCCACTCTCATGACCTAATCACTTCCCTAAATTTCCTCTTAATACTATCACATTGGGGGTTAGGATTTCAACATATGATTTGAGGGGGGAAAATATTCAGTCTATAACAGAGGATGATCTTAGACAGCTCATGGAAAGAGGGAGGGTGGTGGAGACATCTGAGACCTTTGGCAAATAATCCCAATAGCTACTTTCTACAGCACTTGACAGTTTTGCAATCATGTACAAATCTTTGGACACACTTGAGTCTTCAGTAGCCAGTTTTACCAAGAATCTTTAACTCCAACTGCTGACATTTACTAAGCACTAAGACTTTAACACGAGCCCCAGGAGATGAGGAAAATGCCAAAAGTTTCCCTACAGCTCAGCTAAAAAAAAGCAGAAATAAATTAGAAAAAAATAAAGGAAGTTGTAGTTCTCCCATATGTCTGCTGGTGGAACTGCTACATATGAATTATCCTAACTCCTCACCACCAGGCTCTGAGACCACTATCATTCTTCCTCCTGTGACAGACAATGAATGTTATGTTGTAGAAAAGGTGACCCACTGGAGGTTCTGTAGCCAAGAAATGGCAGAGTTGGGACCAGATCTGGAGTTTTATTCTATAGCCTCTGCCTTTCCCACACATCTGATGGAAGGATGTTTCTAGAGCTTTGTCCCCAGGTGATGGACCCCACTGAGCTATATGGACTTCAGGAATTTTCTCTACCTTCCCTACATAAAGGCCACACTCTTAACTTATATTCCTCCTTTGTGTGCTCAGGCTGAGATATACCACCTATTATGGGCTAAACTATGTCTTCCCTCACTCACAAAAATTATATGGTGATGTCCTAACTCTCAGTTCCTTAGAATTTAACTGAATTTGAAGATAAGGTCTTAAAGGAGGTTAATTAAATTAAAATGAAGCCTATAGGGTGGGCCCTCATTCAATGTGTCTGGCATCCTTCTAAGAAGAGGAAGTTTGGACAAGTGGAAAGAGACAACAGAAACATGCCCAGACCAATGGACACCCATGTGAAAACCCAATGGGAAGGCTCAGCACCTGTGGCTCAAGCGGCTAAGGCACCAGCCACATACACCTGACCTGGCAGGTTCTAATCCAGTCCAGGCCCACCAAATAACAATGACGGCTGCAACCAAAAAACATCTGGACGTTGTGGCAGGCGCCTGTAATCCCAGCTACTTGGGAGGCAGAGGTAGGTAGGTAGAATCCCTTAAGCTCAGGAGCTGGAGGTTGCTGTGAGCTGTGATGCCACAGCACTCTACCTAGCTTGAGGCTCCATCTCAAAAGAAAAAAAAGAAAGAAAGAAAACCCAATGGGAAGGTGGCCGTCTGCAAGCCAAGGAGAGAGGCCTCAGGAGAAAGCAGCCCTCCTGATACCTTGATTTTAGAACTGAGAAAATAAATCTGCTATGGAAGCCACTCATTCAGTGGTATTTTATTATGGTGGCCCCAATAAATTAACGCACCACCCAGTCTTAAACTTCAAGGTCATGTGCCCCTATTGGAATGACTAAGAAAAAAAAAAAAGGAAAGAAAACTGCCATACCAAATATTAGAAAGGGGGAAATACAACGAGGATCCTCACCCACTACTGTTGGGAATGACCATGGTACAGCCACCTCAGAAAACAGTTAGGAAGTTTTTATATAGTTAAACATACACCTATCGTATGACTCTTCCATTCCACTCCTAAGTGTTTACCCAAGTTAAATGAAACTTATGTTCACACAAAACCCTGAACATAAATGTTTATAGTAGTTTTAATCATACTTGCTCCAAACTGGAAATAACCCAAATGTCCTTCACCTGGTGAAACTCCCTTATACCGAACCGTGGTCCATCCAGACAACAGAATACTACTCAACAATAAAAAGAAGCAGATTGATGTTGCACACCACTGGATGGCTCTCAAATGCATGATGTTAAGTGACGGAATCCAGTCTCAGAAGGCTACAAACTGTGTGACCCCATTTATGCAACACTCAGAAAAAGGCAAAATTACAGGACACAGGCCAGTAGCTGCCAGGGCTTGGGAGCCAGGGATGGGTTTGACTACAAAGGACGGCAGAAGGGCGTGACTGGAGCAAGGCAGCTGCTCTAGATCTGAAGTGTGCTGGGGGCTTCACAACTGGACACCTAAAAGGACATGCCAAAGAGAGTGACCTTAACTGGACATTCAATATTTTAAGTGAATAAAAATAGGCTGAATTTAAAAAGCAAACCTACAAAGCCATGACAAGTTACTGGAAATAAGACTGAAGCCAGCCCCTTTTCTCTGTTGCCAAGGCCTTTCATCCACATGATCCTTGTGGTCTTCTATAATCCTCTCAGCAGAGCACTGAGGAGAATTGTCCCATTTTATAGGTGTGGAAACAAAATAGAGATTCATGGGCCGTTCTCAGGATTGTCAACTTGGCCAGGGTGGGCTGAGCTGGAACAACAGAATTCTAACTGCAAAGCCAGGCTGCACTTACCTGGCTCCCCGCGCATGGTTGCTGCAGACATGGCACCCTGGGCCACACGGGGTAGGTGCTGCCTGGGCTGCCCTTACAGGGAGGGGCTGTCTCAGGTCTGCTCGTCTCATTGGCTAGGTACAAAGCTGAACAGTGAGTGTGGTTGGTTTGAACCTTTATGGACATGGGTGGAAAGCCACCTTGAAGTCCCCCCCTGGAATGGGTGGTTTTTCACAAAGGACTCTTGCCAGCAGCCCCCAGACTCAGCCCAGCCTGACCCAAACTGGCAGTGTCATGGAGGTGCTGCTTCAGGCGCCCAGGCCACAGAGCAAAGACTTCTAGGACTGGCCTCGTGGTCACACTTAGTTTGCACCAGCTAGGACCTACAGGACCAGAGCTGCCCACTGTCCCTTGGACACAATTATTTTATAATTAAGTTTTATTATTATCCAGATATGGTTTGGCCAACAGATTAGGAGACAGCTACCATCAAAAAGAGAGTTTGTTGTGTGCATAGATTCCCCAAAGAAGGGGACAGGCCATAACACAGTGGTGGGGGGCCCCTTGGGGACACACTGGGGTCAGTCGGGGGCACCTGGGCAAGAGCCTTTCCTGAGGTTTCTGAAGGAACAAATGGCAAAGCAGGCTAAGCGGGGGTAGGGGTGGCTAGTTTGAATAATTCCAGTGGGCTCTGGAGGGCAGGACTGTACCTAGGTGTCTGGTCCCTGGCCTTGGGCTGGTTAGAGCCAAGGTAATGGAGGCCTGGGGTGTGAGAGCCCCACCGGGGAGGGGTCTGGATTGGTAGTTTGCTCACATGGGTGCTCATGGCCAAGTTGTTTCCCAGAAGCTCACCGCCTTCTTGGGAAGACCAACCATGACTGTATGAGGAGGCAAAGAGGGCAACGTCAAATGCAGGAATGGGTGGAAGCTGGAGAATGGGAATGCACAGGATGGTTGATGTGGCCAGGGGACTGGCGTCAGCAGCTTAATCCCCCTGGTGGATTAAGAGAAGACAGCACACACTGCAGGTGGGAGGATGCTGGTTCCCCGTAGCCAGGCTAGGACACAAGTAGGATGGTTTGAGTGAGCACCGGGCCAACAAAGAGCAGGGGAGAGGGATATTGTTACAAAGAGACCAAGCCAAGGATGACATCCGACCCCTGACTAAGGAAGGAGAGCTGTGTTCTACAGCATTAGGGAGTCACCAGGAATGTTTGATCAGGCTCTGCCCCCTGCATATCATCTTATCCTTCTAGACCTCAGCAGCCCATTCGCAGTAAGGCATAACACCCAGAATTAGTATTCCTGGAGTTACTGTCAAGATCAAATGAAATAACCACATAAGGAATTCAGCACCATAGCCAGCACATAGTAGGTCTTCAAAGCAGTTAAATACTCATCACTCATTGGAAAAGATGCTTCATCTCTCTGAGCTCCAGATGCCTCATCTCTAAAACTGTGGAAATAATGCCAACTATGGACTTCAAAAAGAGCATGAGGAGAGTTTGTTAGAAGGTGGGGCACCCACTGTCTTCACAGCCTTAGCGGTCTCAGTAAGAAGGAGACAGAGGAGCTCTTAACAGGGTTTTAAGTCCCAAGCTGTGTGATTTAAGGCAGTTCTTAAAAGACTAGCTGGAACTGGACTCGTGTCTTATGATATAAGACCTTTCAACTGGTGAGTGCAGTGAGGCTAGGGGGTTAGGGCGAGTGTGGATGAGCAAGGTTTTGGTCTCGATAAGGAAATAGGTTAACAGACTTGCCTTCCAGCAAGTCTTTCCTGAAGCAAGCAGCTACCTTATTTGGCCTAGTCCCAATTTATTTAGCACCAAAAAATGGAAAGCATATTTTGTCCTGGTATTGTTTAGCACACGAACAGGGAATTATGTTGATTTCGATAATATTTGACTCATAGGATTATTAGGAAAGTTAAGTGAAATCATGTTGAAAATGTGCTCAGTACAGTCTCTGCTCAATAGTCATATAATTAGGGTAGGTAAGGCAGACAATAGCCAGAGCTGAACGTGATGAAGCAATTTCAGTAGGGTGACCAGTCGTCCTGGTTTGTCTGGGACTGAGGATGTTGCTGGTATGTGGTACTTCTGATTTTAAAACCAGAACAGACCTAGGATGTGGATTTTCAGTGCTAAAATGGGAGAAGTCCCAGGCAAATTAGGGCCAGTTGGTTACTCTCAGTTCAAGAAAGGAAAACCCACGTGTTATCCATAGAATGTTTAGAATTTAATTAGGAGCTTTTTTAAAGCATCAGAAATGTTAAATGATGTTTGCAAGTCTCAGAGTAAAAAGTGTGGCCCTTGGAGAATAAGGAGTGAGGTTTCCTGAGTAGTAGAGGCACCGTGCTTCACTATTTGCTAGAATCCTGCTTCTGGCCTTCGCTGAGGGTGCTGAGATAGCCCTTTGGAAGCATCTAAAAGACGTCTCTGTAAGTAAGTGCCCAGAGGGCCATGCTGTGAGTGGAATCTGAGACCCCAAAGCACCCAGAGTCGCCGTCGGTGCAACGGGCAGAGCTCTGCCTCTTTCTCTTGTTTCTCTCTTCTGTTCGAAGAAAAAACTGAACTTAAATGAAGAAGCACCCCAAACTGGGGTTAGAACCAAGCAATTGGGGTCAAAGTTAGACTTTTTCCATTCTTCTTTATGCACTGGCAGAGCCCAACACCACTCACTGAGCTGCTTCAGTCCCAAATGCTTGGATGGTCCATTTAGTTCCCACCGCTGCCCTGTAAGGAGAGTATTGTTATTTCCACATTAGGTATCAGGAAATTAAGGTTGAGAGAGCTTACAGGACTTTCAAAAGGTCACGCAGCTATGAAGGGACAGGGGAGCTGGGATTCCAATCTGGATTTGTCAGGAGAGAACAGAAGTCTTTCTTCTCAGCCTCCTAAGTGTGGGCCATCCACTGCTGGGTGATCAGATCTCCAAGATTAATGAGTCAAGAGGACTTTCAAAGCACTATCTGAAGATAAACAAGTCAGTATCACCTCTCCTTAGGGGTTGTGAATTAACTTTTCCTCTCTTGGGAGAGAAACATGGAAATCTACACCTAATTGAGTCCACGGCAGGGGCTCAAGTTTCTCCCAGGCATCCTTTGCCTTCAGCCCCCCAGGAGATCCTGGCCCAGTGCTATTTCCAGGAGGATCTCTCCCTCAGCAGGGAAACCAGAGTAGGATCTGCAGAAACTCCAGATGGATAGAGCCCTAGGGGGCATGTGGCTTAAGCTAAATCTGAACTGTTTCACTCTAACCTGCTCCTCAGGCACAGGCCCCCTGCAAGGCTCTAACTACCCTGATCTTATCTCCTCCTGGGGAATTTTCCCACGGGAGGCAGAAGAGGTCAGCACAAGTCCTGGGAGCCCTGGAGCAGGTCTATCCCCCTTTGTTTAGGAAGGTTGGGGAGAGGTCCCAGAGTCACACATTCGCATTGAATCCCTGCCAATCCTGGGGTCCTAAGACCTAGCAAGGAGCTATGTGTGGAGGGTAATGCTATTGTCCTGCAAGGGAGCTGAAAAAATCCTGCCCCAGGAGCCTTGACGTAGCTCTCATTTGATAAGGTTTAAACTAGGCCAGCCTGGGTGTGGGCTCAGGGTCAGAAAGCCCATCACACTAAGGCCACACCGCCACCACTGATGCCCCATCTTCACTTCTTTGCCACATCTGTGTTCCACATTACTATTGTTTGACTTTTTTAATTAAATCCATTTGTTTTATTCTTTCCTTTAATAACTGGAAAAGGGTAGTAGAGGTAAAAAGAAAACTAGTGTCTGTATTATATACAGAAAGTCACCACAAAATAGATAATGAATACTGTGGCGCAGTGGGAAGGAGCTACGGAGGCTGCTGGATCAGAGCCAGGAGGAGGGTCGCGGACATCAGCCGGGGGAAAGAAGCTGGAGCCAGGTGCCCCATGCACAGCTGATGGCAAAACTAACCTCTGCGGTTAGAAGTCACAGGTGTGTGTGTGTGTGGGGGGGTCGGTTACCTTTTGGGAAGAAGCGACAGGGAGTGAGAAAAAATAGGGAGAGGGGCTTCTGGGAGTCCAGAAAATTCTGTTTCTCCCTCCGGGTTCTGGCTCCACAGGTTGGTCTGTTGACAGTGAGTCGGTTTTACATCCAGCTAACATCACTTAGAGTGCTAAATTCCAATACTAAACAAGAGGAAAAGTTAAAAGGGGAACGACATTGAACACTCCCATGCTTATTAAATTCCAGCCTGAAACCAGGGTCAGTTTAGGGGCCCCGGCCAGAGGCCTGCTCTCCCCTGTTCAGAAGAGGCTGAACAAGTGCCTGGAAGCCTGGCTGGCCGCCTCCTGCCTCCTGCGCCTCCTCCTCAGGTTTGGAGGGGATTGGAAAGGAAACGACTTGCTCACTGTGATTCAAGGCTTTGTCCAAGCACTTGGGAAAACACTGAAGGAGGCAGCTTATACCCAGTTCCAGGTAAATGATTAAAATGAGATAAGCGTGGAGAGCTGGGGGCCACAGCGCTGGGACGGGCAGGAGGACCCGCAGGTGTCAGCTGAATGCCTCAGTGCTGGGGTGGGGCTGGCCCCGCGGGCAAAGAGAGGCAGCCCTGGACTCTCAGGGGCCACAGGCCAGGTGTTCCTGGATTTGCGCTGTTTACTCACCAGGCTCGCAGGTTTGGTTTAAAAGTGAACTAAGGCCCGGCCCCCTCCCTTCGCAGGGCAAGGTAAGCCAGGGGAAAGGACCCTGTCCCGTCCTGGCTCAGTGCCCCGCCCCCAGGTAACACCCCACCCCCAGATTCTCAGGGCCCCACCCTCACTTCAGCAGGAAGCCCCCTCTGCTGTCACCTTGGAGAGCGCTGAACCACCCCAAGGGTTAAGCCAGGGTCTCGAGGGCGCCCTCCGCCCCCACCCAGGCCGGCCTGCTCCTCCTGGCCGGTTTAGTATTAAGCGTTAATGATTAAAAGGGGGTTCTCCATTAACCCCGCTGCAGGGCCTTTGTCTCCGAGCTGCAGAGAAGCCGCCTCCTTTGAAATGCCACATAAAAATGATAGATGCCCTCTCCCTCCCTCGGGGGATCGGCTGGTCCTGTTTCCCGTTAAAGCTTAAGTGGGCACCCCCAGGGCGAGCCAGCTTTAAACACAGAGGCGCTGGGCGGACCGGCAGCGCGGGACCCGCGGACTGGGGGACACGCGGGGCCACCCGAGTGACCGGGGTCCCGCCTTGGGGCCCAAGGGAGAGGACACACAGGAGGACCCGTCCTTCTGCCTAGGAGTGCTCGTCGCTAATGAGAATAGGAACATCGACCTCGCCCAGAAGAGCTTGGCCTGCCCTGGAGGCCACGGTGATGAGCCCAGTTGGCTGCGCCCTGGGTGAATTTCCAGAGCAGTCGCCTGCCCTGCTGTGCGCTCCCACACCCCGACAGCTTGTTAGAAATGCTAGAAATGCGGACTCTCAGGCTGCGGGATCTGAGCTGTGCTTTAATTAGATCCCTGGGTGACTTGTGCGTGCACACTAGCTCCCCAAGCCTCATCTACAGAACCGGCGGTTCTGGTAGTAGTAATACAGGGTGATGTGACCGAGCGCCCCCTTAGAGTTCAGCACTGTTTGCGCACGTCACACAAGTGTCCTGTTTAATCCTTTCTATGCGCCAGATACACCATTTTGCAGATAAGAAGGGTGAGGTCCAGTGAAGTTTTAGTGCCTTGTCAGAAGTCACACATTTTAAGGTTGAGCAGCCCTAATCCCTTAGAAACCCCTTCCAGGTTAGCTCTGGAGAGAGAGAGAGACAGAGAGAGAGAGAGAGAGAGACTTCAAGTTAGAGTTGTCCTTTGAAATAACCAGGGGGCCAAATCCTGACAGTTTAATGGGCACCCAGTTGAGATGGATCAGAAGGAAGCACACTTGGCTAGAGGATTCGCGTTCCTCCTGGCTGCCACCTCAGTCTGCAGGAGACGTGTGGCCTGTCTCCTCTCCGCACTCCAGCTTTGAGAAAGAAACCCCAGTGTTGGTGCAGGCACCCCCACCACACTCACACCCCCCAGGTCCTCTATGGCACCATGAAAGGGTTAACTTGGGGCTCAATCACTACATAAATCTGTGTTTATCCGCTGCAAAGTAAGCTATTTAGTTTTCTGATTTACAATCCTTGGTTTTCATAAAAGTCAGTCATTCCCAGTAAAAGAATGTGGGTTAGATTTACAGCATCTGCGTTAGTCTTTAAACCCAACGCTGCTCTATGACTCACCCTCCATAATGTTTTTGCTCTAGTCCGGAGATATTCATGTGCAAAGAGAAAGATTCAGATCTCTGCCCTGAAAAATAAGACTTTTGGGGGGAACTAATTATAATGGCGTCAATTGTACTATGCTTGTAAACTTGCCGTCAGCGGGCCCCCCTGGAGCCTGTTTTCCAGGGGTTTTATTCCGCAATAAAATGTGCTCTGGTTTGCAGCTTGGCATATAAGACCTCCACTGGTATGAGCAAATGTTTTTTTCCTACCAAATTATTAGAAATAAACAGCCCACCAGTGGAAAGGCAGAAAAATTATAAGCAAGGAAAATAAATCTTGGAATGTTTGCGTTTGGTGATTTTAATAAAATTGGTCACTTAGCCCAGCAGCCCAACTGGCTAAATGGAGCCAGCCTGGTATTTTTATTTTAAATTGAGTTTGTGTTTTGCCAGTATGAAATGGGGTCAAGGCAAGACACCATGGAAAGAGGCTTTGATGTCTCCCTGAAAAATATTTTGCACTGTGACTTCAGTGTTGTCTCCCCAGCCCCAGCCCCAGCCTCACAGGCCGCGCAGAGCATCTACCCCCGACCACCACACATAATAAAACACTGCCCTCTTCCACAGTCCTCCTTCCCACTCCCTCCCCTCCCTCAACGTGGTCAGAATTCAAAGTGGAATGTCTTACAATGTAAAATGAAAATGCTGATCAAGATAACAGAATATGATTAAAGGGGATGGAGCCTTTTAAACTTTCTCCAAGGCAAAGCCAAGGTGAAGGGCCCAAGTGCTGGAGGAGGGAAGGGAAGGACGGTCGTATAGATTGGGCTGTTGGCCAGTCCAAATAGAACTGGGGTAAGAGGCGAAAGTTTGCCAGTAGGTTGAGAAATGGAGAGGGAAGGATTGGGAAGGATGGCAGAGAGCAGCGATCTCAAAATAAAAGCAAGTTCTCTTTCACCAAATGTGTGAAGGAAAGACGTGGTTATAGGTGTCTTTGCGAGAGCTTCGATTCAGTCTAGGTGATGTGAAAGACTGAGACATGTTTGCTCTCGGTTTCCTTATTAAGGAAATGTTTACTGCAGACCTGCAAGGTGCTCGTCAACACCCCAGGGCACACAGATGAATGTAACTGGCCTTGACTTTTTTCTTGGGCCAGTGGAGGAAGCAGGTGAGTTAGCAAAATTTTTGACAGAATAGGCCAAATCCACCACATCTGGCTCATTCGTGTTTCATTGTACCTGGAACAAAAACAATCCTGTTGGCCTCTTATCCCCTTATTTTCACCTTCATCTCAGTGCCAGGGGTGCTTCACAGCACGTGAGGTCAGGAGGCTGGAAAGGGAATCCGGGCCAGGTGTGGATGATCTTGCATCCCTGCTAAGGTAACCTGGACCTGATCCTGCAAGTACAGGGCCTTCCCAGACCTGAAAATCTGAGGTTCCAGAATACATTCTTCCTCCCTCCCTATGACACACTTTCACCCTGTACTACTATGTCATGTTGTCTCCCCTGTAGTATGATGTCATGAACCCCCCATAGCCCTGTCCACTGTTAAACCACCAGCCCTTAGCACCACACCCAGCACAAAGTAGATATTCAAGAAACATCAGATGCAGAATGAGTGGAACAAGAGTTTTTAATGTTTTCATAGGAATGATTTATGTAGCCAGAGACAGGTAGCTTGGAGCTGGGCTGCAGAGAACTTAGACTCTGGGCCCTAAGTGGAGTGGAGTAAGGAGAGCCCCGAAGAGATTCATTGGCATTGGCATTCACTGGGGGCTGTGGTCCGTGAGAAATGGAAGGGATGTGAATGCCGAAGACTGGGAGGTTGGAAGCCAGGGTGAGAGGAAGCCGCAACACAGGAGTCACAGACGGCCAGGCCAGTTTCATAGCAGCTTGAAGATGGTGATGGCAAGAGGAGAGGAAGAAAGGAAGGAAGGAGGGAGAGAGGCAAGAAGGAAGGAGGGAAGGAAAAAGGAAAGAAGGGGGTAGGGAGGAAGGAAGGGAGGAAGGAATTCACTAACACGCTGCATTTAAAGTCCTCTGGCTCCCAGCACAGGGTTTGTATCAGGCAGGTAGAAATCTGGCACAGAAACACCCACACAGCATGTTCCAAAAGAGATAGTCCAACAGGAAAGCCAAGGTCAGAGCCTGATTTTAGGAGAGGGAGCATTAGACACTAAATCTAAAATTCCCTTTTTTATGATGTCTATTTTGTCTACGTATTTGAGTTGAAATCACTTTGGACTCACTGTGGGTTGGCTAATTTTCCTCTGACCTTGTTTTGTTCTTAAAGTCTCATAAGTTGGGGGCCTCTCTAGGCATGTGAAGGGTACCCTCCTCCAGGACATTAATAGCCTGGCTGGCAGAAACCCTGAACTTTGTGTCCCACTGTGATAAACACTCCTGGACAGTGGACAGCCCTCCCTCTCCCCCCGAAGGGCCTCCATATTGGCTTTTCTGCAGTGACACCCATTGTCTGCTGTGAGAGCCTCTACGAGGAGGGTTTTGTGTTCATAAACTGGAGCTGGTTTGGAAGATCCAAGAGGGACAGAACAGAATATTCATGGGCAAGTTTTCATTTGAACACCTGTTTTCAATTAGTGGGGGTCTATACCTAGACGAGGAGTTGCTGGGTCACATGGTAATTATCTATTTAACTCACTGTGGAACTACCAAACTGTTGCACACAGCAGCGCCGTTCTTCACTGCCACCAGCAGTGTATGAAGGTTCCACTCTTTCCACGTCCTTGCTGATACTGGGGAGATTTTTGTTTTTGTGTTGGATTATGGCCATCCTAACGTGTGTGAGGTGGAATCTCATTGTTTCCACATGCGTCTCCCTAATGACCAATGACACGAGTGTCTTTTCATGTGCTTCTTGGTCATTTGTCTTCTTTTAGGAAATGCCTATTCAAGTCCTTTGCTCACCTATTAATTGAATTGTCTTTTGTTGTGGATTTGGAAGAGTTCTTTATATATTCTGGATACCAGACCCTTATCAGATATGTGATTTTTAAATTATTTTCTCCCTTTCTGTGGATTGTCTTTTCACTTTCTTGTTAGTGTCCTTTGGTGGAATAAAGTTTTTAATTTTGATGAAATCCAGCATATGGGATTGTTTTCTTTTATTGATTGTGGGTTTTGTGTCATATCTAATAATCCATCAATAAGCCCAAGGTCATGAATACTTACCCCTGTGTTGTATTCTAAGATTTTATATTTTAAGCTATTATATGCATGTCAAACAGGAACTTTTATGGAAGTACATGCAGGGTTAAGGGAAACCAATAAGGAACGGTGCAGTACCTTGGGTCAAGCCAGGCAGAGAGACTATTACTGTCCCTAGGCCTGAGGGACAAGAAGTGGAAGTGGGACAGGTGGGGCTGGAGCTGTGCAGAAGGGCTTGGCCAGTGTGAGTATGGTCTGTGCTAGAGGGATGCATCCAATCCACAGTGTCCCCATGGGGAAGGACCCAGGGACTCCTCTGTTTCTGGTCTTTGCTGGGGCCCCTAGTTGGCTGGACCCTACCAGAAAGTAGAAGGCTGATAAAAAAAAAGACCATATAAGTCAGTCTCTCGGGGCACTGAGCCCGGGTCAGAGGTGGGATGAGTGCATGTGGAGATGTGGTCAGCAGAATAATAGTCCCCTAAGATGTGCAAGTCCTAATCCTTGAAACTGTGAAAATGTTACCTTATGGTAAAAGGGACTTTGCAGATCTCTAGTTGGAGAGATTATCCTGTATTATCCAAGTGGAACCAAAATAATCACAAGAGTCATTATAAGAGGGAGGCAAGAGGGCATTTAAGAGAGTGAGAGATGTGCAGATGTTTACCTACTGGTTTTAAAGAAGAAGGAAGAGGCCACAAGCTGAGGAAAGCAAGCCACCTCTAGAAGCTGGAAAAGAGGAGGCAAGAGATTCTTCCCGAAAGACTGGGGATGTGACCAGGAATGTGACCCTGAAAGGAATGTGACCTTGTGGATACCTTGATTTTGGTCCAGTGACACTCTTTTTGGACTTACGACCTCTGCAAATGCAAGATAGTAAATTTGTATTGTTTTAAGCCACTATGTTTGTGGTGATTTGTTATAACAGTAATGGGAAACACACACAAAAGGACCAAGTGGGGGTTTCCTCCGCCTGGGGAGACCTGAAGGTGCTGTGATGGGGAGCACTCAGGCCACCACATTTACTTTCTCAGTGAAGGCCAGATTTTGAGTTCCAGGCCCTATTTTTTTCTACTGGGGGAGGTTCTATAAAACCACAGTGAAATACTTTTTCATACCTGTCATTGCCCTTGGTGATTGTAGCTCACAGGTTTGATCAGAGAAGCAGAATCACTCCGTGTGACAGAGAATTGTCAGGAGACAGGAATTTCTTATCAGAATTGGCCCATACACAATTCTGAAAACTGGTGGGAAATCCTTTGCCAGGTTGTTGCCTCCAGTGTTGGGTCTGAAGTGGATTTAGGTCAACCAGACCAGCAGCGAAGAGAAAAAAATGTTGGGTCTGAGTAGAAGAGAGCAAGGAAAAGCTGGAATCCGGGAGGATGCCCTGGACCCCAAGCTCATCTCCTGACCACATTTCAATTGTGAGGATGATCTGCTGAAGAAACTATGCCATTTGCCACAGAAGTGAAGTCACCTGGCCCAGGACTTTAGGAGGTGAAGGAGGGGAGCCGGTGGTGTGGACAGAGCTGCAGGGGCACATGCCACCTTATGGAACCACATAAGGCAGTGGGGCAGTGACCGTGAGCCGCGGTGGTGCAATGTGCCAGCCCTCAGAGCATAAATGGCAACTGAGCCACTGTGACCCCACAGTTCCCACAGACACCTTCTGTGGCCAATCCTAACCCAGAATCATACAGGAAAGGGAATTCTGGGAATCCTGGCTCCAACCTATCTAGGTTGAAATGTTTCAAAATGGGTGCAGAAGGTTAACCTTCATGAAGGGACCCCAGTTACCTTGCCACATTTAACTTAATCACCTTGCTATTTACTGCATTTTAGAGACAAGGAAACTGAACCACAGAGAGGCCGAATGCCTTCCTAAATGGTGCAGCTAAGCCAACAAAAATCACAAACGGCCAATAAGCACAGGAGACGCTCAGCATCAATTTTTGTTAGAATGCAAATCAAAACCACAATGAAATTTTTTTCCACACCCACTAAGGTGGCTATAATAAAAAAGACGGAAAATAATGGGTGTTGGTGAAAATGTGGAGAAAATGCCACCTTTACACACTACTGCTGAGCATGTAAAATGGTGCGGCCAGTCTGGAATACAACCCGGCAATTCCTCAAGATGTTATACGTGAAGTTACAAGGGGACTCAGCAATTCCATGCCTAGATATATACCCAAGAGAAAAGAAAGCTTGTGTCTGTGCAAAAACTTGTACAGAAGTGTACATGGCAACCTTATTCACAACAGCCAAAAACTGGAAACAACAGATGAATGGCTAAATAAAAGGTGGATATCCATACACTAGAATATCACTCTGCCATAGGAAGGAAGGACTAGTTCCTGGCCCCACATGGATGAACCTTGAAACATTATCTAAGTGAAAGAAGTCGGACATAAACAGCCACATGCTGTATGATTTTCATCTATATGAAATGTCTAGAAAAGGTAAACCCATAGCGACAGAAAGAAAATTAGCAGATGCTTAGGGCCAGTTCCCTGGCCTACTCCCCAGAGTCCAATTCAGTAGAGGTGCGTGGGGTTCAGGGAACCCCTGTGCTTAGCAAGCTCCCCAGAGGAAATAACTCCAGGTGGACTGTGACCACACCTGGGAAAAATGTCCCTGCTCTGCATGAGACTTCTCCATCTCAGAGTCAAAAATGGCATCTCAGAAGTCAATGAGATGAGGAAAGTAGAGACTCTGGAGGCCAGTTTTTCTAAAGAGGGTGACTACTCTTCAAAGGATGGGTGGAGGGAAAAGAAAGAAGAATTAAGAGAGATTGTGGGTGGCCATGAACTAGGAGTTGCATTGGATGGGTGAGAGACCCATCTCTGGACAGGTACATTAGGGAGATGAGGAAAGTAAAAAGTTTATGGCAACTAGTCAAAGGAGGAAAGATGGTAAATACTCACTGGCTAGCCAAGTTTATCACCTGCCTGGGACTTCTGGGGTGACTTGCTTCACAGTCAAGTGTAATCCTTGAGAGAAAGAGAATTTCAGTGAACTTGAGGTAACATCAGTTCTCTGGGGCTTCTTTTTGATGAACTAATCTGAGTACGCTTGGAAAGCACCCAGCAGTGGAGGTTAAATTTCAATCTTTTTGTGCAGTTACCTCTTTGTTCCCTTTAAGTTCTCCCTGAAGTGGAAATGATTGATGCTTAAGTAACTCCTGCTATTGAGTAATGTTTATTCAGACTGCAGGGGAACGAGGGGAACAAGATAGGGCTTAAAAATAGGTGGAAATTTTTCCTTTGAATGGTACAAGTTGAGCCTTTGAAAGTCAAGTATATTCCCAATTGCACAATATAATAAAGATAGAGGAGTCGGCAGGCAAGAGGTCTCCTGCACATGATCAATGCACAGTAGTTAAGTGGAGCTCAAATAGTCTCATGAAGCCACCTGAGCTAAAGCCTTTGGTTATAAATATTGACTGGGTCCTAGGTTGTTATGAGAATAGCTTAGGTCTTTTGTGAGCCCTTTCAACCCAGGAACAGGAGAGCTCTGTAAATAAGCTTATAGTGCTCTGAAGAAAGAGGCAAGTCATGATTCTGTAGTCCAAACTCTCTCTAGATAACGCTAGTCAACCCCTTAAAGGTAAGTGGGGACTGTCAAGGAAAAGCAAACGCCTCTCCACCTCTATCGCAACTTGACTGGCCTTGGAGGGGCCCCAAGGTGCAACCTGTCCACTCTCTTTGTGTGGGGGGGCTTTTTCCTATCAGCACAAGTTGGTCATGTCATCGTGACTCAGATCGACCAAGAACAAAGATTTGACTTGGCCCAGTATCATTGGACCTTAAAATCTGAAATCATCCAAGCAGAAACAGGGAAGAGTAATTACTTATTTCTCTCTGTTCCTGGGGTACTCTAACAAATGAATTGGTGATCTTTGAAACTAGGGATCAAAGGTAAAATTAGGACCTATACTTTCCTGTTGAGCAAGGGGGTGATGATCTTCTGAGACTTAGGTGATTGGTCCATTAGCAAGGGTTTGTGGAACACTGTAAGGCAGGCATCCTCAAACTACGGCCCGCGGGCCACATGCCACCCGCCTTGGACATTTATCTGGCCCGCCGAGTGTTTTTGCCGCCACTGTCTGTCTTGCTTAGTAGCTGACTTGTCCCAGGGCCTGCAGTCTGGCCCTCCAATGGTCTGAGGGACAGTGAACTGGCCCCCTGTTTAAAAAGTTTGAGAACCCCTACTAAGGAAATAGCCTCTCCTCCTCTGGGTGGGGGGAAGGGGGGCAAGTGGAAGACAGACTTAAGAATCTTCACGAATTTCCCCCCATTCACCTGCCTCTCAGTGCCTTGGTCCCTGGTTCTGCAGGGGAAGAAAGTGGCATTCTACATGGAGAGGACCATCCACTCCCCCCACTGGGACCAGCTGGCCCCACATGAAAGGGAAGGAAAAATGGAGGAACTTGCCCAGAGCTTCCACATGGGACTGCAGGGCTGGTTTCCATAGATGGGACCCAGGGGGTGGGAAGGACTCGAGGCCCGTGAGTTGGCCAGCGCTTGTGGCTACTCCAGACAGAGTAAGGACTATGACATCAGGAACACTTCCATCCTTTTATGCATTTACACTTTTATTTGCCACCTTTTTTCATATTAATAGAATGATCTTTGAAAACTCCTGACCATTTACTTTGAGCAACAAGAAACATTTCCCCTTGCTTCGTCATGCGGCATTAGCAGAAGAGAGATTTAGGAAGAGAGCAGAGTAGGATAACGCTGGCCTGGCGGTGCCTCTCGCCCTGAGCTGTCAGCACAGGGCTCCTCACCCCTCCACGTCACTCCGCATCCCTCTGAGGGTGCTTTTAAAAGTTATGTTAAGATTCAATTTTTACACTATCTGAGCCACACTTTCAAAGTGTATGATTCAAAAACTAAAGTGCACAATTCAGTGGTTCTTAGAATATTTACAAAGTTGTGCGACATCACCACTGTCTAACTTCAAAGCATTTATATCAGCTCAAAAGAAATCTCATACCCGTTAGCTATCAATATCCCCCAGCCTTCCGTCCTGTCCAGCCCAGCAGTAAATCCGTCTTATCTGTCTGGACTTGCTTATTCTGGGCCCCTCAGGTACATGGAAGCATATAGTATGTAGCCATTTGTGATTGCTTTCACCTATTCTACACTGATAGACACTTGTGGCGTTTCCACTGTGGGGCTGCCATGGATGCATGTGTCCATCTCTCTGCACTCTTAAATCCTTACCCAGGGATTTTCACCCCCTCCCTCAAAACGCCCAAGGTCAGGACATAGAAGATGCAAAGAGCCCACCTCAAAGGGCCCAGTCTGAACAAGGAGAGAAGAGAAAGGAAGGAGAGCTGGATGGATTGAAGACTAATTATGTGTTAGATGAAATACCCGACACTTTGTGGCAAACCTTCCTTTTACAGATAACAAGACTGTTACAGAGAAAAACAGAGAAAAAAACAGTTTGCTCAAGAATACCAAGCTGTTGGACTCAAAATTTGGGACTTCTTTGATACCGCATGTGATCTGCAAAGATAGCTCCTGGAGGACAGAGGTCACATGTTGAATGACAGGCTGACTCTTTAAAATTGCTGATGAAGCCAGAGGAAGCTTTTCTCTATTGGTATAAAAACAAGAAGCCAAAGACATTAGGTGACTTTCTCAAAATCACACAGCTTTCAGATGGCAGAACCATGGCTATCACCTGGGTCTCCATTTGGGCATAAGAAAAGCAGGCCCTGCCACGAGGTGTCTAGTAAAGTCTTCCGTATTTGTCAGCATTTGCTAAGTTATGCTGCAACAGCAAAAAAATCTCCAGACCTTATTGGCTTATAGCAACAACAGCTCCAATGTCACTTATGTTGAGAGCGGCAAGGTGGATACTAAGGCTCCTTCCATCTTCCCATCCTGAGGAGAACCTGTAGCAGGATACTGTGTTCTCCTGGCAGAGGGCAAAGAGCAAGAGGCAGAGCTACGCCCCGAAGCTGCTCTCACAGCTGCTCAGACATGGCTTCTGTTACACCCCTTCACATTCCATTGGCCAAAGCAAGTCACATGACCAACCCAAGCTATGGAACAAGGAAACCGCAGTCAGTGAATGGAGGTTGTAACCCTCCTACAAGGAAGGGATGGGAACCCTAAAGCAGTCCTCCATAGCTTCTAGCTTACAAAGGAGTAGTTGCTTACAATCTGGAAGCTTTAGACTGCCTGCAAACGCTCCTTCATTCCACAGATTTTTATTAAAGATCCATATACACCCTACAAGGTGCTGGTGAGCAAAAGCAAGGATGTTTTTTGTTCTCACAGGTTTATAGTTGAAAGAGAAAGACTGAGATTAATGATGGGAACACAGAAACAGTGGTGGAATTCTGACAAATTCCACAGACGAGAGGGCTATGGTATCAGCCATCTGTGTATATGGGGGTGTGGGACCCAATCCAGGAGAATGGAGAAGCCTAGAACCATAGGCACCAACCCAGAGGAAGAACCTGGCTTTCTGGGGCCCATTGAGATACAAACCCAGTCTGGAGGCAGTGATTTTGTATTAGTATCCAGGTGCCCACGAAGCTGTCCCACAACAGTGTGCAGTAATATCCACCCCCAGGAGGGCTGGAGGGCTGGAGCGCTGGATGACAGGAGGCTTCTTGGGCTTTACCAGGGTGGAGGGGTGACCTATGGATGGAGGGTGGAGATGGCCAAAGATCCCAAGAGGTGACTGCAGGATGCAGTGGCAACAACGAGGGGGGATGACAAGAATTTAGTTTCACCTTTGCTGTACTGGAGCTGCCTGCCCCTCCAGCTATGTGTCAGTGTTCTCATCTGCTAAGTGGGTATGACAATGCACACCTGACTTACGTGGCCATTGCGTGAAGGGGGTAGGAAATGGAGTAATGACTCCCTGTAAGGATGTCCTTCTGTATCCTCGTCCCCAAAACCTATGAATGTGACAATCCATGGCAAAGGGGACTTTGCCGATATGATTAAGTTAAGGGAAGATTATCCTGGTGCTCACAATGTAGTCACAAGTGTCCTAAGAAGAGGGGAACAGGAAGGTCAGATTCAGAGAAGGAGAAGTGACACAGAGCAGAGGTCAGAGCGATTTGAGGAAGGGGACCACGAGGCCCAGAGTGCAGCAGCCTTCACACAGGACAAAGCAAGGTGCCAGATTCTCCCCAGCACCTCCAGGAGGAAGGCAGCCCTGCCACACCTTGATCTTAGCCCTCCAGGATCATAACCTAATGAATGTGTGTTATCTCAAGCCACGACATTTATGGCAATTTGTGACACCAATGATAGAAAACTCAGACACATTATATCATCGGTGTACAGGTTCTTTGAAATACAAAAAGTGATTCTTATTGGAAATCAGAAGTGTGGATGTGGTTCAGAGGCAAGCGAGGACAGGGCAGCTGATGCTATGTGGATGCCACGTCCCTGCAGGCACACTTGTCAGACGCATTATCCCTGTCCCTTGTGGGTCCTTCCTGAGTGGTAAGACCCCCAAGAAGCTGAATGCTGAAAATTCTCCCTTCTGTAGCCACAGAGGCCTCCATGGCTCCCCAGCAGAAGAGACGAGCCAGGAGCAGAGGCAAAGTGTCTCGGTCGCTTTCCTCCCGCTCTGGAGACTTTGGCCCCACCCGATGGTTCTCAACCTGGTGTCACATCAGAATCACCTGGAGTCCTTCTAAACATCTTCCAGTCTCTGGGATCCACTTCCAGAGAGTCAGATTCACTGGGTTTGTGGCACGACCCAGTCATAAGCATTCTTTAAACACTGTCCCAGGAGTGTCCAATGTGTAGCCAGAGCTGGACCCACCATCCTGTGGGCGGCAGAGTCGTCCTTCCTCACTCACAGCCTCGCTGGTGTCCAATTTCTTCCAGCCCCTGTAGCCTGGCTGGCGTCAGCTTTGCCCACTAAGCCAACTCCTCCCAGACAGGCAGACTCAACCATAAATTTTAATTCAAAACTTTTCCTTTTTATTATTTTCAAATGCTCAAGGCCCTAAACATGATGAGAAGTTTCTTTTCTCACGCTGTGACGGGCAGATCCGCCAAGGTGGAGAGCTTCCCGCAAGTTCCCCTCCTGGGTGCATCGTGTTTCAGCAGCTCCAAGACCTGACCCACAGCTTCTCTACACACACACCATTAAACTGGTTGCTCTTTGCATCTCTGGGTACTGTTTTATCCCAATGCAAGGCCTGCGACTTTGCTAGGCTGAACTCTTTGTTTGACGGCTTCTTCTCCGGGGCCAAATGGAAAGAAAATCCAGATAATCACGGATAATGGAAGCGCTGACAGGTTGGGGCGCATGACTCCACCTGCACCGGCCACCTCCTCGGCCAGACACACAGAACTTGTTGTGGCATGAATTGCTGCTGCTTGCGGGGTGAGCTCACTGGCATTCCTGGCTTGTTTGTTTCTTGACTGTGTGTCTGATGCCGTGTGCCTGGGAGCCACTGAGCCCTTCCTGGCTGGCCTCCCACCTAGCGCATCAGAAAGCCTGAGCTGCAGGCCTGCTCAGAAACTGCTGAGAATTTCCTGTTTCACTCCTGCCCTGGCCTCTTTGACTACTCTGAGTCAGGAGTGGAAAGAGCCATCCTTCAGGTCACATTACTCCTGGCCACTCTTCGTCCAGGGAAACTTAGGTGTTACATGTGGCTCCGGTGAGCTAGAAAAATTGGATTCAGTGCATTTGGGGCCTGAGTCTCTGTTTCTCACGAGCTCCCGGGTCATGCCACTGCTGCTGGAGCCTGGACCACACCTTGCATGGTAAAGCCTGCAGAGTTCCAGCTGGCCCTGGGTCTAGATGCAAACCTAACAGGGGCTCGATGGAAATAGGCTTGGTTTATAGACACAAATGCTGCCAAGGGAGCTGTGGGGGCCATTGGAGGGACAGCACAGCAGGGCGACCCCCTTTGGAGGGACAGCACAGCAGGGGGACCCTTTCTTGGCCGTGTTGTCTTCCCAGGATACCTCATCGCTCCCTGGATGGTTATGTTGTCAAATCACAATAGAAAGCAGTAGAAGAGGCTTTGCTTTTCTCTTGTTCCTTCCTTTTTCTCCTTTGCAGACCAGAAACCAAAGACAGTCCCCTCACTGGCCTCCTTCTGTCACTCCCCTAGGCCCTCTCAGTTGCTCGGTGAAGTCTGCAGGGGCCCTGCCTCTGATCACAGTCCCCCTCTGCAGCCTGAGCCCCACCCAGCACCACAGGGACACCTGTGCCATCATTGGGGTCACCTCCTCTGTGTGGTCTCCCCACCTCCGGGTAGAATTAATCGCACATTCCCCAGGTCTCTCCATGCTCTGTACACTACACTCCGCTGCATGGAGCTCTCCTTATTGTAGTAATTGTCTCCCCTGCCAGCCTCTGAGCACCTCAAAAATAGCACCTGCCAGGCACGTGGAGGGTGTTCAGTCAATGCCTGTTTAAAATATAAATGTCATGAGTGTCTAGTCTCTGGCTCCCCTCTGTGCATACAAGCAATGTTTCCCTAACAATAGGACAGCAGCACGGCTGGAGGGAAGTGTAAAAGGCACTTCCCATGGTGGGACCGAGAGGCAGAGAATCACTGCTCCAAGACAGAAAGGGATAGATGGAGTTCTTTGCCTTACTCAGACTCTCCCCTTCAACTTAGGTCCTAAAGAACAAGGCCCCATGTCTGGCCTCCCAGGGCCTGGGCCACTTGGCTTCCTCTCCAGGTTCTCATCATGAACCTGGCAGGGGAAAGGAAATCTGGGCGTGGTCAACCACTGAGATCTCTTTGATGAGGAAGTTTGTCCAGGCATCACTCTAAGACCCCTGGGGCAGTGGACACTTGGTGCTTGTGTCACTGGACAGACTCATGTTTCTTCTCTCTCTTTGGGGTTTGAGTTGGGGACTGATCTATGTCAAGAGATCTGTGGGCCTCAGACACTCAGGTTTGGGGAACCCACTCCCTATTACATCTAACAGAGTCAAATATATCCCCAACTAACATTAGAACACATCTTCATATAACAGATGAAGCAGGGTGATGGTTGACTTTTAGGTGTCATATGTTTGGGAAGTTTCGCAAGTTTGTGTTTTTGTCCCCATTGCTGAGGGAGACAAAAGCTCCTCTAGGGCCCCAAGTCTGTTAAGCTGAAGCAGACCTGTCAGCCTGTGGGGTGGGCCCCAGGAGCCGGGAGGCAGCCCTATTTCTTTCTGGGGCAGGTGTCAGTGCCAAGTGAATGGCCTCTCTTTTTGCCTTAAGATTCTTCCTCCAAGCTTCCTTCTGTCCGGAAGAGAGAGGATTGAATTCCCTCCAGGGTAGAGTAACCTACTTTAAGCTGAAAACTCACTGATCGCCCAAATCATAAGCTACCAGGAAGTCCAAGGACCAAGAAATCAATTCACAAGTTTGCACTTTTCCTGAGAGGGGCTCTCCAGAAGGTACGAGTGTGGTTTCTCCTTATGAATGTTGCCCAAGCCCACAGCCCTTCCTAGAGGTCCTGGCTTATACTTAGATAGATGCTCAGCTGACCAGGGTGGCTCCTGCCCAGGGGCTATCCCCCCTCCCTCTACTTGGACCGCAGTGTGGGGGACATTTCCCTTTAACCCCAGGTGCCCTCAATGCCCCAGCACAGCCAGACGCCCCCCAGAAACGCACCTGCAGCCGGCAGCCTCCTGACCTGGGCTGGGCAGAGCAGGTGCCGGCCCTGCAGCCGCGCCACTCCACATTCCAAGGTATGCCTCACCTCGGGGCCTGTCCAGGCAGGCAGCCACCCCCAGCAGCTCCAATGCACTGCAGAGGCAGGGAGAGAGCTCAGGCCTCTCCATCACCAGTCTCCTCGGCTGGCCCTAATTGCAGCCTGGATGCGATTGTCAGGAGGGACTGAGCAGCGCATGTTAACAAGGCGAGAGGCCCCTGCTCAGAATTCTTTGGCAGCCAGGACTCTAGCACCGGCCCCAAGCATGAGGCAGGCCATGCAGACAGTGTAGGGATGGGAGCTAATTAAGCTGTAAGCCATCACCAGAGCCCCAGTTCATTTGTAATTATGCTCTGTGATCTCAGAATCGCCTTCGGCAGGAGAGTTGGGAGGAAGAGGGGGGAGCAGATGATTGAGAAGTTGATGGGGCTTTTAGAATGGATTTTCATGAAACTGACATTTACACCATTCTTGGAGAATCTGGGTCCGTGAAAAGAACTATAAGGCGTGCCTAATTCTGCCACGTGATTCCAGGAGCTCCAGTCGACCGGCCCCAGGAGGTACTGCCTTGTTCTATGTAGGTCAGGGGACCCCCTGCGTGCTGTGATTCTGAAAGGTCTCCCCTGCTCCTGCCCACAGACATGCCTTCTGGCTAAGCTCATGGACACTGAAATCAGTCGTGCTTTAGTCCTTGGAATCTGTATCACAAAAGTCCAAACCCTGGGTTTTGCCACGACAGGCAGACACTCCAGTGAGGGAACATGATCCGGTCTCCAGAATGGGACCTAATTCCTATATCCCCAGCCTGCATTTTGTTAAGTCCACAAATCAAAACTTGACCTAATTTTTAGACATAATTTTTCAAATGGGTAACCCAAGGGCCAGGTAGGATCAGTGACATAGTTAATGTCACATAAGCAGATGTGGCAGAGTGGCACCTGCATCGAAGTCCTCTGGCCTCATATCAAGGAACCTCTGCCATTTTTAAGTGGTGGAGTAAAATGAAGAAGCTGGAAAGTTGAGGATTTGTCAGGCCTCAGGCTAGAGAGGCTAGTACTAGGGAAGGTGCCCCATGGAGAGGGTCAGAGCCTGAACTCCATTCCCGTTATCACCTTTGGTCGTCTTTTGATTTGTTGACTGTTAGAATACAGGTTGCGGACAGAGCAATGCTCCCAAGGATAAATTACAGGCAGAAACTCTCAGGATGGGGAGCTGACATCTGTTAAGCTCATCTTCAGGCAACCATGGCCCCTGCCGCCAACTGAGTCCCTTCTGGGCAGAACACACTCTCTCCCAGAAACCCCATTCCCCAGACAGTCCTGTAGACCTGAGTAGCAGTAGCTCAGGCTTTGAGGAAAACCAGATAATACCAGGCATAACCCAGTTAAGGCAGTGGCTATTTCTTTTAAAAACAGAGAAGGAGACAGACAAAATTCTTGCCTGAATCTGTTAGTCCTGTCCCTGCGGCCAAGCCCCAGGAATTCAGCTCTGGCTGAAAAGGCTCAGATCTCAGCACTTTTCTGAGCAAGGGGGACATGGGCCAGAGTCTCCACCTCTGATTCTGGTTCCCAGAATGGCAGCAAGATGTGTTGAAGGGAGCTGGCCCTTGAGGGCCTTCCAAATCTGTGGAATGAGGCTGGGCAATGTTGAGACGTTTTCTATTTTTATTATGAATTGTGAACTACAAACAACTATTGTTTTATAGCATTTTAATAAAAATTCAAGAGTTAAGGAACTTAGCCCAGGGTCTGGCATAGTGAAAGCACCTTAAAAATGTTCATTATAAAAATCATACATCTGTAATGATAAAGGTAACCTTCCATTGTAAACAAATTTAGAAACCACTGAAAAGTACAAAGAACAAAATTAAATTCTTCTATAATCCGCACTCTTAGACAAGGTCACTTATTGATATATATCCTTCCAGAATTTTGTCTATCCAGAAATTGAGCGTATCTAGATCATAAGCTATATATGTCTATATCATACATCATAAATGAAATATATTTATTCACAAAACTTAGACTGTGGTGTGTACTGTTTCACTGTGTCCTCACTTTACAATATTTCATAAACTTTTCATAGTAATAAATATTCACGGTATTATCTTTACTAATTGCATAATATTCCACTCGATTAGGAACAACTCTTCAATGAGCATCCTCGTACGGGCTCATTCACCCATTTGCCTGATGATTTTCTCTGGAGACCGTTTCAGGAGTTGAACTCCCAGAGTCAATGACGCAGTGCACATACCACCCAACTCCCCTCCAGAGTCTCCACCTCCAGAACGAATGTCTCGATTTTCATCCTGAGATCTTTTCTGACACCAACAACACAGTGGGTCCTCACAGGTCATGGATTCTGTGTTTACAAATTCATCTACTTAATAAAGTTCACTTGTAACCTCCACAACCAGTCGTGGGGCACTTTCATAGCTAGTTGCAGAAAAACGCCCAGCAGTGAAAGCTTTGAGTCCCTGCTGCTCACCTTCTAACTGAGCTCGAAGAAGATGACCCTCTGCCTTCTCCTCGCAGCTCTCACACTGTAAAGGAGTGCCCTGTTCATTCTCTGTTCAGTGCCGTGGATTTTGCATTTCAGAGTTCTTTGTTGGTTGGCGATCTGGCTGTTTAAAGTGGCCCCAGCACCACACTGGTGTTCTAAGCACAAGAAGGCTCTGACGGGCCTTGTGAACAAAGCTTGTATGGCAGATAGGCTTTGTTCAGGCGTGAGAGCCAATGCTGTTGGCCATGAGTTCAATGCCAATGAATCAACAAAATGTTAAATAAGATCTCTTTAGAAAGAAACACATAAAACTAGGTTATATAAGGATCCATTGCCAAAAATGTTGTGATCACAGACTCTCAGGACTCAAACCCTGATTCAGCACTCAGGATGTGCTGACTCAGGGTTTGCAGTGACCATACAGTACATAACAACCATGAATCATGAGAATTGACACAAGCGTCCTCAAACTATGGCCCCCGGGCTACACGCAGCCCTCCTAGGACATTTATCTGGCCCACCAGGTATTTTTGCCACTGCTTCCTGTCCTGCTTAGCAGCCGACTCATCCTGGGGCCCACAGTCTGGCCCTCCAACGATCTGAGGGACAGTGAATCGGCTCCCTGTATAAAAAGTTTGAGGACCTCTACTCATATTCCCGAAGTCTTGCCTGTGGGTTACAGACCTCCTTTTAACTTTTAATGCCCCTGGTACACAGTCAGCCCTCAGTAAATAGTGTGTGTTGAATGAATGGCGGGAAAGACAGAGATGGTTATGCAATTGGACCTTAGTTCAGCATAATGAATTTCTCTGCCTCTTTTTTCAGCCTCGTCTCTGGCTGGTTCCTAGAAGGCATTTCTCTAAGGCCCAATCCCCCAGTTGACATGTCCCCTTACAGAGATGCCAACTCCAGATGGCACCCTGGACCTTCACCACCCACTTCATTTAAGAGCCATTGATCATACGGGGAAAAGTGGTGACATGGCCTCAAAAATCATGTTTCCCAAATCAAAAAGTGGAAAACAAGGATGTTATCTGATGTATACGCCTATTTATGTGGAAGAAGAAGAAGATTTGCAGAAGAATAATATTCATGACACATGGAAATTATACAAAGTTTAAATTTCAGTGTCCATAAACAAATTTTTCTGGAACATGGCCATACCCATTTGTTACCAATTGTCTACAGCTGATTTTTCAACGTTATCATAGAGTTGAATAATTGCTACAGAGACCATACTGCCTGGCAGAGCCTAAAATATTAATATTTACTCACTAGTCCATCCTCGCCTGGAGGTATGAATGGACACTTGGTGATAATATACGTTACAGTGTACTTACGAGTGCATGCAGGCTAATGTACACAAGACATGCTTTGTTTAAAATAGGCGTCCTCCAACAATTTGGTCTCAGAACACTTTTTGAATCTTGAAAATCACTGAGGACCTGAAAGAGTTTTTGTTTAATAGAGTTATATCTATTGCTAGTTGCCCTATTACAAATTAAAACTCTGAATGTTTAAAATACTTATTAATTTATTTAAAATAATAAACCAATTATATATATAAATGATGCAGTTTTGCGAAAAACAACCCTATTTTCCAAAACAAAAATGTTAGCAAAAAGGGTGCAATTGACTGCATTTTTGCAAATCTCTTTCAAGTTTCAGTTAAGAGGAGCCATGTGGATTCTTGTCATTGCTCCTGTTGGAGTATTTTACATCACGCAGCCTCAGGAAAATGGCACCCTGTGTCAAGAGGGAATGAGGGTGCAAAAGACAAACATCACTTCAGTATTATTATGAAAATAGTTCTGACATAGTGAACCTCCTGAAGGTCTCTTGATGAACCCCAGAGGATCCAAAGCCCCATGTTGGGAGTCACTATTTGAGAGACACAAAGAGATACACATAACGGTCACAGCGTGAACCCTCTATGAGACAGCTGACTCATGTGGAGAAAGAGGGCTCTCCTGCCCCTATTGCCAGGAGGGTGTCAGAGATGGAAAAGGCTAGAACAAGCCTGTCCCTCCTTTGTTCTGCACACCTGAGGTGCAGGCACCAGTTCTCCTGCAGTCCCATCAACCTCAGGCCTTGGGGACACAATTCAGGAGACGTGGTTCTCTCTCCCTCCACCAGTCTCTTCTGTCTTCCTATTTCCTTTACGTCCCTCGTGAGCTGGGGAAAGGAAAGCTGCAGTGACACACCACCCTTCATATGCTTGAGAAGGAGCAGAGCAGTCCTCACTTGTGTTCCGTTTAGCCATGTCCTCCTGCCTAAAGCCTTCTTGCTCGCTGGAGGAGCATGTCCCCTTCTCCGTAACTGCTCCCCAGGGCTCCCACTGCAGCTACGGTGCACCCATGACCTTGGCATTGTCTAGGTGCAGTTATCTTCCTCCAAGGGAATGTAAGGTTCATTCTGCCAGTTCCCATGCCTGCTTTCGCTCTTTTTGTTTTTGAATTGTTTTTGTTATTCTGTCACAACAGAAGGATGGTCTGTGTACTTAATCTGAGCCTGAAAGTAAACTAGAACTACGACAGAGTGCAGCAGTAAGGTACATGATGTGCTTGAAGCATGACTAGCTCTGTCCAGTATGGTAGACTTCTGATAAGAGTTATTAGTCTACATTCACTATCTGCTCAAACAGTGCTAGGCAGGCACTTGACGTTGGAACACAGACTACAAATTTTATATCCTGATAGCTGCTTTCCTTCTTTTCTTTGATTATAGAACCCATGGTTTTAAGCTGGGCACGTGGCTTCCCAGTGTGGCTACTACATTACAAGTCTCCCTTGCATCTAGGTGTGTCATGGACCAAGTTCCAATAAGTGAGATGTACAGCATGAGCTCTTTGCCTCTGGTTTCTCTCTTCCTGATAGCTGCAGTGAAGATTTGATGTCTGGAGCTCCAGTCACCATCTTGGGCCAAAGTGGGAGCTACTTGTTAAAGATGGTGGAGCAAGAAGTTAGAAGCAGCCTGGGTCCGTGATGCCATGGACAACAAATCATTGCCTTGGTCTGGTTTTTCTTTGTAAAGTGAGAGAAATAAATACCTTTCTTTTTTTTTAAGCCACCGTGTTATGGGCTCAAATGATTGTGTCTCCCAAAATTCCAATGTTGCAGCCCTAACCCCCAATGTAACAACATGGAGGTTAGGCCATTGGGGGGTAATCAGCTTTACATAAGATCATAAGGATAGAGCCCTCGTGATTGGATTAGTGTCCCTGTAAGAGGAGGAAGAGAGTCAGAGAGCCCCTTCTCTCCAGTGTGTAAGGACAGTGAGAAGGCAGCTATCAGCAAGCCAGAAAGAGCAGCCTCTCTAAGGACTGAATCTACCGGCACCTTCACCTTGGACGTCCTAGCCTCCAGAACTGTGAAAAATAAATGTCACCCAATCTATGGTATTTTGTGTTAGCAACCCACATGGACTAAGGGTTTTCTGTTACAAACAGCTAAACATAATCCCAACACAGCATTATTACGTTTAATCCTCATAACATCAAGATGACATCAACATTTTCCAAATAAGAAAACTGAGGCACATAAAAATTATATTAGTAACCCAAAGTCATACACCTAAAAAGGGGTACTACCAAGATTCTAGCCCCGGCAGGCAGAGTTCAAAGTCTGTACTTTTCATAACTGTAATTTACTGCCTAATATTTCAATATATGATTGACTTAACTTCCTCCTTTGAGGGTTGATTTTTTTTCTGGCCTCTTTCATTTGCTGCATATAAAAAATCTGTTACTGTTTGATATTGGCTTCTAGAGCAGAGCCACTGTGTGGCTGACTACAAAGTGGGGCAGATAAAAAACTCCTATTTATTTACTATATTCTCAACTCACCTGAACTCATAGGTATGTGAGCACACACACACACACACACACACGCACACACGGTGATGGTCACATATCCATCTTGATGAAATGCCAAGTGTCCACTTAGGTCATCAGACATTGGCTTCTAGACTTTCTATCCATGATCATGATCCTGAACCCACAAATATACCCCACAGTAAACAATCATGTCAAATATCAAATATTTATTGTGGTGCTACCGTGTCCAAAGGAAGCTAGGCACAAGGTTTGCCAGTATAGATGCTACATTACAAGTCACTACGCTGGGTAGAGAGTGTCCTTTATTGGCTACTGAGAACTTCATTTTTATTTTCCCTAAAACAAAAGTTAGGTGGAATTTTTTCCCACCAGCCAAGTAGCTTTTTGTACCTGGAGCACCCAGGTGGCGTCCTGCTCAGATAGGACCACTCTACCAGCATGAACAGCTCATGCTCTTGTTATTTTGTTGTAGACCCCTTGTCACGCTAGGCCAAGCTATATTGCAGTATCTAATGCACCCTAACATTTTGGTGCCTCAATGTAATAGCAGTTTATTCCACACTCCATATAAGTTGTCCAGGGGCATATACTCAAGGGAGCTAGGGCATAGTCACATAAAGACCAGGCTAATGGTGCCCTCTGAGTCTTCTCGCTTTGTTTTCATGAACATATGACCTCCATGTTACCTTGAAGGAGAAGAGAATGCTTGGATATCCCACCCCAACCTAGAATTACATTTCAACCTAGAAATAATACGTATCTCTTCTTCTCGTGGCCCCATCTATATGTAAGTGGGCTGGGAAATGTGGTGGAGAAAGGCACATGGTATTTGGTGAACAAGAAATGTCTCTGCCATCCCATATAAGCATCAATGTGTTTGCAACCATGAGTCCTACTGAAAAATATTTTTTCTCTTTGATGTGGATAAGAGGGAAAATTCTAAGCTTCAATTAATGGGAAAGTACTAGATGCATAAGGACTTTCATATGCATTTCGGACGTACTGACAGAAGAGATTAGGGTCTAGGTAAATATTTGGTAGTTGATGAGCCTTGGTCAAGTGGGGCCTTAGAACTAAAAGAGTATACTTAGTGGTCTGAACAGAAATAAGCCAGTTGGCCGATTTGAGTCTACCTTAAAGGCCATGAAGAAGCCTGGAGTATAGCACCTGTGGTTCCCACCTACCCCTCTACCCTCAGTGAACCTCACCAACAAGGGTGAGAGGAAGTAGGTGCACAGATTTATTGTATTTAGAAAAGGATGAATGCAAGAGTATGTATCAAGAGAAATGTACATTTTTATTCATGCCCTGAGCCCTCAAGTTTAAACACATTGGAATTTCTTTAAGTGGTTTTGAAGAAATGGAGTCAACATCTCTTTTTTTGTGGTTGACCAAGTCCCACTACCACCTAAGAACCTAACTAAATCAGGGGCTGGACACCATATCAGTCAACTACTCAAATATTTACTTTGTCTCTATAATATGCTTGGTGGAATGCTAAATATTTGATGGTCACCAAAGAAGGGTGCAGGTGGCTGGAAGACAGCGAGGCAGGTTTTGTAGTAAGACAAGCCACTTTTGTTGTGTTTAGTCCAGAAGACTTTGCAGTCCCCTTAAAGGTTGTGCACTTATTTCTGAAAGGCAGCTGACAGGACTGTGCCACTCTCTTGGAAATGGTCAGGTCTCCTATGAAAACTGACTCTGTTATCTTGTTGTGACATCCCCTTTTCTAACACCCCCTCTTCTGATAAAATTGCCCTCTAGCAGATTTGTGGGCATCGTTTGCTGGAGGTGACTTTTCGTACCTTTTGTCCACTCTCAGAAATCAAAATTAAATCTATCTCAATAGAGGAAGAACAGCCACATCCACCAATACTTAGACAGACGTGCTATAGCCTCTGAAGGCAAATTCCGAAGTAAATTTTCAAACTGTCTGGCAGATTATCTTTTCCTCTCGTCCTGCATGCTTTTCAGAAACCTTGCTATTCACTCATCATGAGGTGGAGTCTAATTCATCTCCCCTTGAACCTGGGGGGCTCTGACTCACTTGTAACCAATAGCATACGACGGAAGTGATGTCGACTGACTTCGCTGGCAAGATCATGAAGCAATTCAGCTCTGCCGTGAGACCTAGCTCTCCCTCTGGGATCCTGAGACACCGTGTGAGCACCGCAACTGCTCTGAAGCCGCCATTGTGAGGAAACCCAAATCATTCCGCATGGAGAACCCACACGGCTAGGAAGAGTGAGAGATTGCCAGGCAGCCCCTGCTATTCCTGCCCTCTCCTCTGCCAGCTCCAGCCACTGTCTGACTCCAACTGCACAACAGACCCAGAACTGTTTACTCAAGCCCCTCACAAGTTCTGTCCCACAGATACTATGAAAGATAATAAAATGATTGTTGTTTTAAGTACAGCCAGTGGTATGCTAATAGATTTTTATTTAAAGTAGGGCTTTCGATGAACAAAGAAAGCAGCCCCGATTTGTACTGCTTCCCTATTTCCGTGGCATTAATATATTTACTCCCACAATGGCCAACCTTAAGCTACCAAGGTGGTAAACAGAGTTGGAAAGAGATGCATACAATAGCTTCTTAGAGGAGTATGAGCCGACCCCAGCACACCCCTGCGAAAATCCTTAAAGAATAGCTCGGAAGGCCAACTGAGTACCTAAGTATGTTTAAAAATTCTGCAGTTTATGTGATGGAGCTCAACTCCAGGAAGCAGGGGACTGGTGGAATATGTCTGTACTGACATTTGGCCAAGATTGACAATGCGGCCCTTCCGACTTCACTGTGGCCAAACAGGACCCAGAAACCTCTGCCTAACCCTACCTGACCCTAAGAGACCCTTAATTTGACACAGAAAAATGGAGACTAAGCCCCTCACCTCCCAAGGGGTAGATATGAAGGTGGCTCTGAGCCAGTTGGGATATGGAAGTTCCTGTTACCATAACCAGCCTGGGAAAATCTGCTGTGAAGGATTTGGTAAACACAGAACGAACATAGGTGAGATGGTCAGGGGCGTGCGGAGCCTGCTTCATGAGAACATGGGCTCACCCACCCACCACCACCTGGAAAGAACATCTGTTCCCACCAATGCTATTTTCAATATTTGTTTTCTGTCATAAATTAATGTATATTATGGAAAAATAAACACGTAAAGAGAAAATTGAAATTATATCCAATCCCCACTAACCCCATTGAAAACGTTTGGAGTTTTATAATATATACTGTGTACCTGTTTTGTACACAAAGTCTTTCACTGGGCATTCGGTCATGGTCATGCCCCTGCAACCTTAAATAGTAACAAAATAAATGGCTGATCATTATCCCATCATGTGGATGATAATCCCAGTTACTGGAAATATAGATTATGTCTCAAAATTTGTAAGCATTCACCAAATGAACTCCCTGATGAACAGGTTTTTGTGCTCCTATCCAATTATAGATCATTTGTAAAAATAGGAAAACATAATGAACAGTATGACCATTTTTAAGGGTCTTGATGAACAATTTTGTTTTATGGAAAGTTTCTGTCCATGTAAACTCCCACCAGCAATGTGGGGGGGGTAAATTTTTATTACTTTTATTTATTTATTTTGCAGTATTTGGCCAGGGCTGGATTTGAACCCACCACTTCTGGCATATGGGGCCAGCGCCTTTGAGCCACAGGCAGCGCCCTGAATTTTTATTATTGATTTATTTACATTTTTGATATTTGAACATTTTACACGCTTATTGGGCATTTATATTTTTGTTACTTACTCGTATACTTTGTCCATTTTAACAGCATGGTCTTAGCACTTTTCTCATTGTTTTGCGATAAAATTTCACATGAAAATAAGATGGATTCTTTGTGATATTCACAAACATCTTCCCAATGTTACTGATATCTGGAAGTTCGAATGTTTCTGTGGTCCAATCCAATAATCTTGTTCTTTCCAGTCTTCTAAAATATCTATAAAATCCTTCTGTCAAGATCTGAAGCTTGCCTGTCTGAAATTTTTATGTTCTTTTTGCATAAAGCTGTTAAGTGTGCCGGTAATTTATTTCAGTGTATGGGGAGAGCTAGGGATTGTCTTTAATTTTTCCATGTGATTGGTCCTGACACCATTCATTGACCGACTGCCTTTCCCTGCAGATATTTACCACATACTAATTTTGTATCTATATCATCTCCCTTAGGGCCTGTGTCCGAGACATTCTGTTGCAGTGATTCACCATGTTCACAGTTTAGTTTGGCCACTGAAGTTTCATAATGCCTCTTCTCCTTCTTCTCCCAACCCCCAGTGATATACTCCTTTTAATGTACTTTCTTAAAATAATCTGAGCTGAATCAAGCTACCAAATTTTTCTTAAAAGGAACATTCCAGGCTGTTACAGGTCTGGTCTGTATATAGCAACGCTTATTGACCTGAGCAGCCAACATTATCTTACCATGTAGTAAAGTTTATGACTTTCCTATAGGAATTTTTTTTCCCTTGCTCCTATAGGCCTTTTGCTTCCAAATGGAGAATCAAACAATAGCAGAGTGAAGAAAGAGCCTGGGCCTTACTGGGCCACCTTGACAGGAAATTAATTGGGGGGGTTACCTTCTTTTCATTAAGGCAATAACTTGCAGGTAGCTGCCATCGTTGCCCCCTGGCAGAGGGGCACTTGTATATGAGACAAGTAGCTGCTCATTAAAGAACACTCAGCAAAGGTTATGGGCTCCATCTGTAATTTTATCACTAAATTTCCTTGGGTGTGCTTCTTGCCATGCTCTGGAATTCTGCCTCACCGCATGAGGCTTCCAGCCTGGACACCCCTCCAGCTCTAGCATGGTGCAACTGGTAGGCAGCCCCATCCAACTCTCGTGATCAAATCCTCAAACTCCACCTTTGTTTCTCTGAAAGCAGCATTTATCAGGACCCTTCCATCGTGCTAAGTTCAGACATCTTGGCATTTTGCTGAGCCGTCTTACTTCGTGAACATTCCTTTCAAGAACCCAGGGATAAGAGTGTCCCCAAAGCATAAAGTAGATAAAAAGCAGTAGCTCTTTACAAGAGAAGAAGAGAGTTGGGTTCCTCCTCTCCTCATTCGTTTAACTTCGGACTGCTTTAAACGTCTGTTACTCTTTCCCTGGAAACTTAAAAGTTTAATTTGGAATGTAGTCACGGAGTGAAAATTCTGCTGAGTATACAACCAAAAAATATGGTTGCTAATGAGTGGCACTGATTTAACAGGAAATAAGGAAGAAAAATACAAATTTTGGAAGAAAATAAGCCATTTCACAATGTTTCCACTTGTTCCAAATCCAACTTCATTGCTTTGGGGAGTAGCTTGAAGGTTTTTCTCATGCAAGCACAGTAAATATTTCTGAAGGCTATCTACATTCTGCCTGAGAGAAATGAACAGGGCTGGGTGCAGGGGCTCACACCTGTAATCCCAACACTCCAGCGGCCGAGGTGGGTGGATTGCTTGAGCTCAGGAGTTTGAGACCAGCCTGAGAAAGGGTGAGACCCCATCTCTACTAAAAATAGAAAAATTAGCCAGGCCTCCTGGAGGGACAGCACTCTAGCCTGGGCAATAGAGTAAAAAGAAAAATAAGAAAGAAAGAAATGAGTAGAAATATCAAATTTTCTAGAACAACCTCTGGGAAATTTGTGTTGATGACGTCTCTGATTTTAAACTCCTCATTCTTTCCGGTCCCCAAAAATATACCAAATCATGTGGCCACACAGGACAGAGCAGCAAATTACTATTTTTTTAAATTAAAAAAAAATCATTTCAGTCTTCATGGTTTTATTGTTTGTATATGTGTGTGTATTTTAGACATATTTTGAGATAGTTTAGGGAGATATCACAAAAGAATTTCCTTCCTCCCTATTAGAAATTCTGATTCTACACCATTAATTGGCATTTTCAAAACACGCAGCGCCCAGTTTGAAGTCTGCAAATAAAACACAAGCCCAGATGTTGGGTTTACACTCACATGCATTTAACACTTCATAAGCAGTTCATTAAACTGATAACACTTTAAACAGTAACACTGGTTCTTTCAGCCTCCCTTAGCTTGTAATTGTCCTGAGACGCCAAATGAACCCTTCCTAGGCTGGGAACCGCAGGAATTTACATTCTTGACGTGTGTCTCTTAATTATCAACACTCTGGTCTCAGGCTGACTCAGAGAGGGCCAGTTCGGGCCTGCACGCACCAGTGACTGCGCACAGGGACAGACCAAGGAGCTGGTGGGCCAGCGACATGGCTCAGGAAACAGGGCTTAGGACGCATGCAGGACGGTTGCTGGAGCAAGGCTGAGGCTCCCCGAATGCCTCCAGCGTCCGGCTGGGTTTCAGCTGAGCCTCCTGGCTCTCCCAGCAACTCCTTTCTGAGCAGAACACAGTTGCTTAGGAGCTCATCTCCCCATTTTTAAAGGACTCCAACATACGTTCACCACCTTCTTGTGTTTCCTTGTCTGCTGCCCAAGTCCTCTTTAGAAAACAGGAAAATTTGACCTGGCCAGGGCCTCATTTCCCTGGAATAAAACTCTAGGATCTGGGTGACGGTGTTATTAGAGGAGCAGCTGGGCGTCCTGGTGCCTGCCTGTCCACTCACACAGGACATGCTTACTCGCTGGGCGCCAGGCACCGTGCGGAGCTCTGCGAGCGTTACCTTCAATTCCACCGCAATCCAGGAAGCAAGTACCGGGAGAGGGTTGTGGTTGGCCTCGCCAGAGTCACCTGGCTGGGGACGAGGCGCCACCGCAGCGCTCACTGAGCGCCCGGCACTGTGCTAAGCGGCCCTTTGTTGCTGCATCCGGTTCCATCCTACCAACTCGTCCTGACCATGCTTGTCTCTATTTTGCAAAAGAGAATATGATGGCAGGAAGGCAGGATGGAATCGGGACTCAGGCCGTGTGGCTCTCCAGACAGGGCGCTCGGCCTCTGTATCATGGCCCCCCGCTAAGGACGCGGGGTGTGCATGGAGAGTTAGGGCGGCTCAAAGGTAGGCTCCTGGGGGTTCACCCCTGGGCATCGGGAATCCGGCCCCAGCGTTCCCACGCCTCCCACCCTGGGATCCCTTCTAGCCCCACGGAACTGATAGGGAACTGATGATGCGGGACTGACCGCTGCTGATCAACCTCAGCCGGGCTGCGGCGAAGCTCCAGGCGTCCTGCAGCGCCCTCCCCCGGCCCGAACCCCAGCTCGGAGCCTGGCGCCGGGGCGGGAATCCGAGCGCGCAAGGCGGGCGCACGGCGCCATCGCGTGGCTAGAGCGGGCCGCGCAGCGGGCCCGAGTCCCGCGGTGGCGCCGAAACAAAAAGACCCCAGCGTCTCTTTGGGATCATCCCTCCTCTCCTTCTCAGGACTCAGTGGCCAGTATGGCTGTAGCAGTAAAGGCAATGGGCCGGTGTGGTCCAGCAGAGCAGAGGCTCTTTAGTTGGCCCTGAACTCTTCGTGTTGCTCTTAGTGGTGGGAGCAAGACCCCCAAGTTCTCCTGGTGGAATTAGAAAGGAGCGCCCGTGGCAATGGGTCCAGGGAACCTTAGGCATTTTCCAAGATACATAGATCCATGAACTTGGGCAAGGTCATTTTAGGGCTCATGTCTTCATTGGACCATTCATTCATTTACTTGTGTCTTTTAGTGGATCATTCGTTGAATCATTCAGCCAAAACTGTTGAGCGCCTATTATGTGTCAGGACCCAAAGTAGTTGCTGTTGATACAGAAGAGGATGAAAGAGATGGCTTACAGTGGCACGATTCCCTTTTCCAGTTTTGGTGAATCCCCTTGGCCCCTTCTCAGATTATTTGGAAAAGTATAAAATAAGATACACAGGATTACAAAGCAAATTATTTATGTATATTGAAATACAGCAATCAAAATATTGTTTAGTTGTGAAATAGTCATATATGCTCTTAGCTAATGGATGATGTAACCAGATCTACAAACAAGTCTATTAACTACAGTCATTTCAAAATAGTGATGATCCCAACTGGTATTTTGAGATAACTGCATCAACTGTAATGTGATATAAAAATAGCTGCGATTTCTATTTGCAACAAAGTCACAGGCACTGCTAATACCCTGTGGTGTGCTGCCTATGTTCATAGTGGAGTAAAATGTGAAATTTTTGTTAATGAAAGTGATAATGTAACTATGTCCCCATCCAAGTTTATGGACCCCTAAGATTTTATCCAGAGACTCCTTGGTTGAGGATCCCAGAAACTGAGCAGAAACAGGATGTGTGGTGACAAAGGCTTGAGGAAAGCCATGGCCATGATGTACTAGCAATAAAATCAGAAGGGAGGGCCTATGTAGATGGGATGTCCCAGAAGGCTTGGGTGAGATGATATTTGACTTTAAAAGTCTCACGAAGAGTTAAGAAATGGCCACCAATGTGATGGCCATTGGTGATCCTTGGCCAGGTCCCACCGGTCCATGGGCAGCATTTGGGGGTGGCTGGGGAGCAGTTGGGAGGTGGCCTTAGGAGTGGGTATGAACCAGTGTGGCGAGCTTATGGGATGATGTCAGGGCTGGCACTGGCAAAGATCAGTTTATGAAAAGCTCCTGGGATGGAGGAGACTGGGGGCCTTCTCAAATCATCAGGCCTCCAGGGGCCCAAAGCCAGTGTGGCTTCACTGGGCCCATCCCAGGAGCTTTTCAAACTAAATCAGCAATGTGATTTAGTTCATAAACTAAACTAATTTTTTTTTTTTTTGAGACAGAGCCTCAAGCTGTTGCCCTAGGTAGAGTGCTGTGCCATCACAGCTCACAGCAACCTCCAACTCCTGGCCTCAAGTGATTCTCCTGACTCCGTCTCTCAAGCAGCTGGGACTACAGGCACCCACCACAACACCCAGCTATTTTTTGGTTGTTGTCTGGCAGGCCCCGGTTGGATTCGAACCCTCCAGCTCAGATGTATGTAGCTGGCGCCTTAGCCATTTGAGCCACAGGCACTGAGCTATCTTTTTGAAAATTTAAATGTCATGTTCAGGACTCAGACTCAACCTTTGAACACAGTGTGCCCCAGTTCCTGAAGTCCAGGTCAGCCTCGCCTGGGCCCTGAAGGCACTTGATTTTGCAGCTTTGCCAGCCAAACTTTCCTGGGTCACTTTTGGGACAACCCAGCAGGGCAAAAGCAATTTGCCTTGTGAGATCGAACCCTCCCCTGCCCCGAAGTTTAATCTGAAGAAAAAGTTCAGTATCTCTGAGTCCTATTTGGAAACCCGGCTCCTCCAAGCTTGGGGATCCACTGAACCTTCCAGATCTTTACCCATTATTCAATCGAATTGTGATTCCCCAGAGCTCCTTCTAAGCTAGTGGCTATGTGACATCTCTGTTCTCATCCACACATTTCCAGGCAGCACCGGCCCATGGGCAGCATTTGGGGGTGGCTGGGGAGCAGTTGGGAGGTGGCCTTAGGAGTGGGTATGAACCAGTGTGGCAAGCTTATGGGATGATGTCAGGGCTGGCACTGGCAAAGAACAACTTTGTTGACAAGAAGATTAATTAGACAAATGTTGTGCCCATCAGTTACTGCTGCCGCCTCCTCGGGGGTCAGCTCTAGTCAAGCCTTTGCTAGAGATTTTTTTCATCTTTTTACAGAAAGCTTAATCTCCTAACAAGGCAGCCAAAAAACAATTCATAGCATGCCAGAAGAACAAGTGCGTACAAGCACACTCTGAAGCCAGGCTGCTGCACACCCGGCCCGGGGCTCAGGCCGCCCCGCCGTGCAGCCAACCGGGCCTCTTCCTTCTACCTGTACAGACCCGGCCCCAGGAAGCGTGTTGAGCCCTGAATCCTTCCTCACTGGGGGGACGCCCATTTGTGAGCTCTCTCGGCCTGTCTGCTTCTCTGCCTTTCATGGAAGAGCTTCCCCTTTCCTGGAGTGGGTGGGCAGACAGCCACGCGGGGTCTTCAGAGCCTGGAGGCTTCCACCACCTACCTTTCCTCATTACAAACACCCTCTTTCTCCCACAGGTGCCTGCCCTGTCATTTCATTATGGGAAGAGGCAAAGAATGAATCCTGAGCTGTGGAGGCCTCATGCGCAATTCCACACAGACTCAGGAAGCCCATTCAGCCCCAGCACTGGGAAAATCAGGCCCTCGCCTTGGGGAGGGGCTGAGAGTTTAGAGGGGGAGACACAGCCATTGAGTGAAATAAATACTCAAAGCTCTCTGTGCCTGTGGGGAAGGCCAAGGAACTAAGAGAAAGGATGTGGGGTGAGGCCGGAGATGGCAGCCGTTATAGGAACGGTGCCCCTGAGGAGGTAACATTAGCACTGTGACTTGAGGAGGGGGGAACCTGCCTGGGAGAGCTGACTTTGCCACAGAGGACAGAAGCCCGATGGTGCCATGGCAAGAGAAGTTCTGTGGACATCTGTTGACTGCAGAAATAAAAAAATGTTTCCCAGCTGTGCTTCTCAGGTGTTAGTGTGCGTGCGTTAGAATCCTCAGGAAGGAGGGCTTGTTAAAATACAGATTCCCAGGCTCGCCGAGTACGAAGGGCCTTTGCAGGGCCTGGAAGGCTGCATTTTAACAGCCTCTTCACCCCCTACTCCTCCAAGACCCTGTCAGAATGAGCTGCAGCCCAGTCCAGCCCACAGCCCTGCTCAGCCGCAGCCTACTGCCCTCTCTCTGTCAGCCCTCCCTGTGGTTTGGGAAGGCCCCCAGTCAGGCCTCCAGGGGCCCAAAGCCAGTGTGGCTTCACTGGGCCCATCCCGGGAGCTTTTCATAAACTCTCCTCACTGGTTAATGGCCAGCTAGGAGGGCCTGGGCAGAAGAGGCCCATGTTCTGGGCTTGGCTGGGCATTGAGCACACCTGAGGCTCTGAGACCCAGCTGTTGCCTCAGAAGAGGCAGGTGGCTCTGGTCTTCCCTGTCAGGGGCCTCTGAATGCTTCCCAGGGCTGAGGCGAGGCTGGTAACCACTCACTGGCCTTGCCCAACCACCACCATCCCAGAGACTTTCTATCGCCCCATGGATTCAGCAACCAAGAGTCCCACCTACAGAGTCAGGAGTAGTTTTATAACCCGCTTCTGTCACAGGTGGGAGCCCCAGTTTAACTAGGGCATGCCTTCACCAAAGCAGGACTCCCAGGTATAGGGCAGGGCAGTGTCAGGCACTGACAGGGACGTGGCGGTCAGCACTGAGCAACCAAAACCTTACAGACTCAAGAGGCAGTAACTTCCAAACTTGCTCCTGAGGCAGAGCTGTCCCGAGACCTATGGCTGGAGGGGCCCCAATGCAGGCGCGGAGTCCCTGGGGTCAGGATGTGCCTACCAGGATCCTGCCTCCTGTCTCTGTGGAGTTCATCACGGGGCCCTGGAACCCCCAGCCAACCTGCAGGTCTGTCTGGGCCTCTTTCCCTGGCCCCTCATTCTCCTGTGGTTGACTGCTCAGCTGGGGGAGGGTGTGCACAGGACGTGGACACGTGAGGCTGGCGGGCACACACTCGTGTATGCACACGTATGCATAGAAGACCCCTCACAGCACAAGGGCAAGCTGGGGCTGGTCTGAAAGCGGGTGCGCTGCTGCCTGGCCCTTGGTCACTGCTTTGTTCTGATGGGCAACTCCTTAGGAATTCTAAATTCCAACCTGGCATTCCAGACAAGGAAGATGTATTTATCAAGGTAGAAAAATGGCTTTTTTTAGGGTTCGGGTCTGACATCTACAGCACTGGGAGAGGTGTGGGGACCTCATGGTGATGGATCCACACTTGGAAAAGGGGGAGGAGGGTCTGCGTTTGAAGAACGGCTGGAGAGGCGCAGATGGGAATGATTTGCTGTCTCTGCATACAGTTTTGAGGACTCTGGAGTCACAGATTTATAGGGAACTTCCCCTTCCAGCTTCAAGTGTGGAGGAGGGGTGGATACCCATGGGCCCTACTTGGGAAACCTCTCGTGTCTTCTCCACACCCGTCAGTCCCTGGACCCCCTCAACCCCTCCCCCCTCACGTCCACTAGCCTGATGTTCTTCCAGGAGGGAATGGACCACTCTGTGTGGGTAAAATGGAAAGGCCTCTGTGTAGTCCTGAGCCTGCCACCAAGTGACCACAGGCTCTTTCTTCTCTTTCTGGGCCTGGATTTTCCTGTGTTCAGAGAGTCTGTCAAGGTGAACTTCTCTAAGAAGTAAACTTCCATCTAAGGCATCAGTTCACCTTTCTTAGTCATTAAAGAGAGTGCAAACAGATTAGGAAACTTCTTGTTCCTTGGGTTAATGGTTTTGGAGCGCTGAGTTGCCAAACAGGTGCTGTTCTGTGCCAACAGAAGACAGTTCAGGGAGCTGGGATCAGCAGGAGGAAGCCGGCCTGGGCCCCATCTGCTGATCTCTGCTGCCCTCTGCTGCCCAGTGCTGGCTGGGACATGCTGATGTGACGCCCGGCCCACAGGAGTTGTTCCTTCTCTTTTTACCAACAGGAAACCTGAGGTTCAGCACGGACAGTGATTTCCTCCAAGCCACACGGCACCTCATTCGCGCTCCTGTGGTCCCATCAGCAAGGCAGAGCCCCCTGGCTCACAGATTCTCCAGGTGTGGTCCCCAGACCGGCCACATCAGCATCACCTGGGAACCTGTCAGAAATGCACCTTTTTAGCTGTGCCCTGGCAACACACACGCTCTCCAAACAGGAACTATGTAAGTTGAGCTTAGTGCTCAGCGTTTCAATAGACCAATTAAATAGTGATAACTTTTGCTATCTCTTTGGAAATCAATGTCCATCTTTAAAATCAAAATGTGACTTGAAAAAAATGCAAGACTCTGACTCCCAGTTTTCATTCTTACACTTAGAAAGGGCAGGATTGTTAGGAACACGCAGATGTCCATTATTACACTTAGAAGGGTCAGGATTGGTGGGAACACGCAGATGTCCATTATTACACTTAGAAAGGTCCGGATTGGTGGGAGCACGCAGATGTCCACAGCTCCAGGGGGATCAGCCCAAGCTTCTGCAGAGAAGACTCCTCAGAGTCCAATACTTAGAAACCTCTGATGGTGAGCGATGTTGATATCTCTAGAGGGCACCAACTTGCCGCCAGCTCCACCTTCCCAGGTGGGCTGCAGGTGGAGCCAGGAGAACACACTTCACAGAGGCTGGGGATTTGTGGGCTGGGTCTTTTTGGAATGAGAATAACGCCTGACTTTCATTGTTTATAATGGGGTAGTTTTATTGTTCACATTTATTAAGAACTTATTTACGATTTGGAAAATATAGCTAAAACAAATAAGGTAAACATTTTAAACTATCTATAATCCCAGCATATATACGTAATGACTAATGAGAGTTTGTTGGAGAGCCTTCTGGCTGGATCTTTATGCTAATATGTGTGACACTGTATTACACTGCATTATACCATGTTTTACACGTATGTTTTGTAACTTGATTTTTTAACTAACGATGTAGCACAGGTGTTCTCCTAACATGATCACTGAGCACCTACTGTATGTGAGGCCTACAGAGTGCTCAGTGCTGGCTGTCCCCTGTAAGCAGAGCCCACAGGGAAGCCACCCTCGTGTATTAAATGGAAACGGAAGGAAAAGGAAGAACAGGACACAGGAGGACTATTAACAGCAAGCACGTTTAGATGGAAAAGCCAAGGAAAGCCTCTCTGGGAACTGAAGGATAAGACGAAGTTACCCAGAGCACCAGGGACGGCACAGGAATCCCTGGCCAGGGGAATAGCATTTGCAAAAGTCTAGAGGTGGCCAGGGCTGGGCCCGCTCCAGGACAGACAGGAGGAGGGCATGGCCAGAGTATGGGGGGTGGACACGGGTTGATGTGGGTGTAGTAAGCTCAGAACACCAGGTTGAGGCTCCCGAGGGCCACACCCAACCCCTCCATCCCCGGTAAAGAAGCACCTATGTGCAGAGACCACACAGGCTTAATCCCACATAGCCTAGCACAGAAATTCACATTTTTAACAGGAACTTGTTATAGGGTTTTGAACTGCTATGGAAAGATTTAGGCTTTTATTTTTTATGCAAAACTCAGTGCAAATGATTTGAAGAGAAGCAAAGAGGGATGTCTAAAAACATGTTAGGAGGCTTGGCGGACGTCTGGGGCAGAGGTGACAGTTCCAAATACAGGGTTTCCATCTGCATCAAGGCTTTTACCAACTCAGCCTTCCACCGTGTGGCTGGGCTAGAATAGCTTTAAGCAACCCTTGGAAATTTGAAGTTGCTACAAATACATCTTTTGCAGCTGAATTTAGGTGCCCATTCTTGTTTCTCTGGCAAAATGTCTGCAAATAGAATTTCTTAGCCATTTTGAAGATTTTTTTTTTGCAGTTTTTGGCCAGGGCTGAGTTCGAACCTGCAGCTTCCAGCATGTGGGGCCGGCGCCCCACTCCTTCGAGCCACAGGCACTGCCCCATGTTGAAAATTTTCTCTGTCTCCCCAAATGATGCTGTGGAAATGTTGTGTCCAAGTGTACTCTCAGCAGGCAAATGTCACTAGCCCCCAACACTGCTCAGGGTTACAAGGAATCCCAGGAGCACCTGAGCCATAGAAGCCGCCACATTGGGCTGAATAGGGGTGGAGGAGGTAGGACCCGGGAAGAGCCCAGCAGAAGCGAGGGGGGAGTGTCATGCTAAGATGTAGCCTCCTCCTGACGATGGCAGGGAAGACGGAGGGGTTGCAGGCAGGAGAAAGCCACATTCTCACCCTTGGTAGGGAAACACGCCCCTTCCCACCCGGAAGCGTGGAGGAGACCTTCCAGGGATCTGACTGGTTAGCCAGGTGATTGGCAGAGCCAGAGACAAGCAAGGCAGGGAGGAGGGGGATAGGGCTGTGCCAGGGGCACCCGTTCCCATCTTATTCTTATCTGCTGCAGGATGGCCCCACTGCTCCCCCAAGTGTCCCCTGAACTATGTTAAATCACTGAGAGGGATTTTCCTTGCAGAAGATATGGTCAGTTTGAGAAGACAGCAGCAGTATTCGTTGGCTTCCTGTGTAATAAGTGAGTCTGTACTTTAAACTAGTAATGGTGCCCCAAGGGCTGGGAGTGTGTAACCCTGGGAGCTCAGGGCAGGAGGAGGAGGGCAGTGGGGCCCTGCCTGGAGGGGTGCAGGGGGCACTGCCTCTCTGAAGGGGCATTTAAGGCACCAACCTCAGTAATGAGGACTGATGTCTCCTTTCCACAGGGTCAGACTATAAAGAAGTGGCCAAAATGCTTTTACACTTAGCCAAAAGGTTGAGAAGTGATCCAGAGTTTTATTTTTTCTGAGTTTAAAAGTGGTGACTTAGAGATTGAAGACATAAGTGGAGCTCTCAGTAGACGGGGGTTGGAGGAACTGTGCAAAGCTATACCCTAAAAATTAAAGTGCACTAGAAATAGACCAGACCTCACTAGGACTACAGCCTCGTTCTGAATATCTCAGTTCCTAAGTGTATTTAGGTATCCCGAGATTGCCAATGGCCCAGGTTCAGCTGCCTGCAAAAAGTGAATGAAAATCCTCTCTGGAGAAGAAAACATCATCCAGAGTCTCAAATTATACCTTATTTTTTAACATATAGAATATCTGACAATCAACAATTGCCACGCACTTTGAAAGGCATATGGATAGAACTGATGACCAACTTCTCCATAGAAATAGAGGCCGGGAGGCAAGGGAGTAGCTTCAAAGTGTTGAAAGGAAGAAAGAAAGAAAGAAACAATTCTCAGCCCAGATTAGCCAGTAAAAATGTAAGGGTGAGAGGCCTGGCATGGTGGCTCACACCTGGAATCTTAGCACTCTGGGAGGCCGAGGGGAGTGGATTGCCTAAGTTCAGGAGTTCAAGACCAGCCTGAGCAAGAGCAAGACCCCTGTCTCTATTAAAAATAGAAAAACCAGCCAGGGCTTGTGGTGGGTGCCTGTAGTCCCAGCTATTCAGGAGACTGAGGCAAGAAGATCACCTGAGCCCAGGAGTTTGAGGTTGCTATGAGTGGTGACACAGAGCCTGGGCAATGGGGTGAGACTCTGTCTCAGGGGAAAAAAAATACCAGGGTAAGAGATGAGTTTTCAAGCTGGGTGATGGGTACACAGAGGTATATTACATTATTTCCTTTACTTTTGTGTGCTTGACATGTTCCATAAAAGAAATGAAAATAAAATATAGACAGTTAAGACAAGTAAAAGCCAAGAGAATTCATTCCTGATAGACACTTGCCAAGGAAAATACTGAAACGTCTTCTTCTGGCAGAGGGAGAGGATCTCAGATGGCAAGAAGGACTAAGGAGCAAATCGTGAGCAGAGTAAGTGGATATTGACTGGATAGAATGATAATTATTGTCTTGAGGGGGGTTGAAATACAGAGAGAATTAAAATACACAATAACAATTTACCATAAGCCAGAAGAGGGATTCATGAAATCAGAGCATTCTAAGACCCTTTTCACTGTCTGGAAACTGGTGAAAGTCCTAATTTATATTAGACTTCCAGAATCAGTTAAGAACAAATGATGGAATCCTCCAGATAGCCACTAAATGAATAGAAAAGAACATATACGTGGCGAGATGGCAGGAGAGGAAGATGCAATAATAAAAAATACTCCTTCAGAAGAGGAGAGGGAAAGAACATGGAGAAGGTGAAAGAATTGAAAGATGAAAGAGGAAGATGGTAGATTTTAACTGAACCCTGTAAGTAGCCCTACTATATGTAAATGGTCCAGCGCTTCAACTGGAAGCCAGATCAACCACAACAAAGCGAAAACAAAACCCACCTATCTGGTACTTAAAAAGGACACGCCTCTTCTTAAGGTTAGAGAAGGCTAACCATTAAAAAAAATAATAATAACCATAAGAGGAAAGGAAATTAGTGTAGTTGTGCTAATATCCAACAGAGTAGACATTAAGGCAAGAAGCAGAGACCACAAGAATTTGTGCTTTACAGACTGACGATTCATCCTCAAAGTGATCTCGCTCTGAAAGTTCTGGACCCTGATGCATCAGATGAGGAAGGCCGTACGGGTCCAGCACTGTAGAAGATGCTGGAGGGCAAGACCAGTCCACAACTCGCAGCCCCGTACAACTGAAATAGTTCAGGGTAGGTGTCAACATGCCTGGATCCGGGGTGGCCTTGGTGGCTGGTGAAGCATCGTTTCTGGGTGTGTCTAGGCAGGTGTTTCCAGAGATCAGCATGGGAGTCAGTGGGCTGAGGGGAAGACCTGCCGTCACTGTGGAGGCCACCCCTCAACTGGGACAAAGCAGGCAGGAGTAGTGGGATGCCCAGCTGGCTCCTGCTTCCTCCTCTGGCCGTGGGCCTCAGACTCCAGATTCCTCAGAGTCAGACTATGGGGCAGGCGCCACCTCCCGGATCTCTCAGGATTTCAGCCTCAGCCTGGGGGCTGCACTGTTTCTTCCCTGTTCCAAGGTGTTCAGGCTGGACTGAGCCACCCTGCTGGCTTCCCTGGTTCTCTCCTTACAGATGGTCTGTATGGCAGTTTCCCTTGTGAGTCCGTTCCCCTGTGTGTGGAAATGCAGGTGGGTACATAATCTCCCATTGGTTCCCTCCTCTAGAGAGCCCTAACACAATCATTATGGAAAGTAGCGGGTCTTGCAGGGTAAGCTTGTGGGGATGAGGGGAGTTCCGAGGAGGGTATCTTACCCAAGTTGGGGAAACCTTGGGGGACGTTAGATGGGTGTGGGCATGAAGCCTTAAGGATGCATAGATGTCTGCCAGGAAGTGCGGAGGCAGGTGTCTCAATGCCATGATCATGTCGCAGGTTCAAGACCACAGGGTTCAGACAGATCACATGGGAAGCAAACAGTAGGTGCTGAGCAGGATGGGTGGCCTGGTCCCAGTGTGGAGGGCCTTGGTGCCATTCAGAAGTAAAGTCATGCCTCTGGGCATTGCCTCCCAGGAGAGCTGTGGGCCAGGAAGCTGCAAAGTTACACGTATTTATAGGAAAGACAGGAAGGGCAGACTGGCTTTCTCAAAACTTAGAAGAGAAAGAAAAGAAGGCCCTCTGCATTGTGACCTTCAAAGCATGGTCGGAACACAGAGGGAAACTGTGATTAATAGATTTGAGAACCTCCAAATACCATATCCTTTGCTTGGAGGGGCACAACATGTACTTGGCATATTAAAGGCCCTGAGGAGTTCCGCAGTAAGACAGTCATTTAATTATATTTATTTTGGCAATTCCCAAACTTATCTGACTATGATGGTTTATAAAAATTTTTATTAACATTTTATAGAATAGTACAGTTTCAAGAAATGCAGACTAGGCTCGGTGCCTGTAGCTCAAGTGGCTAAGGCGCCAGCCACATACACCTGAGCTGGTGGGTTCGAATCCAGCCCAGGCCCGCCAAACAACGACAGCTGCAACCAAAAAATAACTGGGCGTTGTAGAGGGTGCCTATAGTCCCAGTTACTTGGAAGGCAGAGACAGGAGAATCGCTTGAGCGCAGGAGTTGGAGGTTGCTGTGAGATGTGTCCTTTCCTGGTCACTGGGCAGCAAGCTTGGGCCATTCTGTGTCAGTCTAATGACAGAGTGGCTGCTGATCTCCATCTCCCCCGCAGCAGGACGCCTGCCTGCCGGCCTCCCCTGGGAGTGGCCTGCCTGCCCAGGTGCTGGGGAGGAAAGGGAATGGGAGGTGAGGAGGGTGGGGGAGGGGAGATACAAGCAAAGGCGGCAGCCTCTTTGGAGCTTTCTGGAAGTTCTCCCATTCTACCCCTTATGAAATCTGAAGGTTCATAATGCTTCTGCCTGTGGGTTGTGAGAGGTTTATTTACTTTATTTATTTAGGTTTTCTGAGTAGACCAAACAGCAGAAGCTGGCCCTGAACATGAGACTCTCTGAGACCAGGGTTTGAATGACCAGTGGCTACAGTGGCCCTATCCTGGTGAAGAATGGGCCCTGGTGCCATTGTCATAAGTGAGTGTTGTCCTCTGCTGCTCTCAGAACTGAAATCAGAGCCATCTCTGAAGTAGCAGGAAAAGACCCACGGTTCCAAAGCCCTCCGCCTGGGAACAGAGCAGATGTCGTAGACCAGTGTTTTGAGTTTTCAGCTGACAGGTACTGTTTCAGTTCCCCTAAAACATCTGCTAGTCATTCAAAAGAAAATTAAGGACAGAAGAGAAAGCAGTGGCTTCCTTCAATGGTGTGTGAAAGGACAGTGCCCCAAACGGAAACAGCTTAACTTGGTCCAGTTTTGCAAATGACGTCCCAGCTCCACTATGCAGAAAAGCTTAAAACCGGTTTCGTTTTGTTTTTCCAACAGTGCATGACTAAGAAGACAATCCTTTAATTCTGGCCCTGCCGGTCTCTCCGCCCTCCTGTCTCCTTCACTGACTGAACTTGGGTCCCCTCCCATGTAGAGAGCTCAGGGTCCAGCCCAGCCAGATCAAATCCCTCCGAATCCTCCCTCCTCTGGAGAGCTGGGGGCTGCCCAGTAGCCTGGACAGTGGTGTCATGCAGGTTTGTCACTGAAGAGCAGGGTGACCGACAGTGCTAGTTTGCCCAGGACTGTCCTAGTTGAGAGTCCCAGGCCCCAGGAAACTCCTTTCTGTCCTGGTAATCCAGGGTAGTTGGTCACCCTCGTTTACTCAACTTCTCTGAGCCTTAGTTTTCCCTTCTGTGAAATATGGTGCTCATTCCTACCCTGCCGCTGTGAGGAGTAGGGGGCCCAGGGCTTGGCAAGGGGAGTGGAAGGAAGCTTTGCTCCCTGAAAACTGGGGGGTGGGAGTGTGGGGCACCCTCTCACCAGCCCCGATGTTTTCCATCCCTGACCCACTTTCACCTGGCCCAATATCCTTCCCATTCCTTGTCCTCACTTCCCCTCTAGCTGCTTCCATTGTGGAACCTGGGTGCATTCCCAGGAGAAAGACAGGCAGAGGGTGGAGAGTCACACAGGGAACTGGGCCACGGGCTCAGACAGAAGCCTCTTCAGGGTACCGAATGTCTCTCCCCTCATCTGTAGGGTAGCATCCAGGAGCTCTGCCTGACCCTGGAGGTAGATGCGTGAATGGATGGAATCTTGAAGGAAATCAGGTCTGGCTCAAAAACTTACAGAAAAATTGGTGTCTTTGTTTCCCTTTGTCTGTTTGCTCATTTACAGCTACAGTTCTGTCCTTAACTTGTGAGCCAGTTCTGGAGTCGGACAGATTCCTTACTTCACCTTGTGGACAGACTCTTTGTTTCTGGATAACTTGGGCCTGGGGTCCTGAGAATTTTACCAGGACCCTTTACCAGGCACTGAGGCTTGGAAGCAGAGGACAGGTGAAGGGATGCCCCTCCATCACTGGTGGTCACATGGCTTCCTCAGGAGAGGAGGTATATGCTGAGCTACACATGCCTTCCACATCGGATCTAAAATTTCTAGAAGAGCTTTGGTGAGAGGAAAGGAGTCCAGAAGGCCTCAACCAAAAGGGAAGGTAGATTGGAGGGGGACGTGGGCCTTGGGCACAGGAACTAATAGTGGGGAGCACAGTGCCCAGTGTCTGGATCGCTCCCTGGCCATGCACTCCTGGTGCCATTGCTGTACCTAGGAAGATGGTGCCTGGCCCTTGTATATGGCTTGTACGTGATAGAACTGGAATTCACACCGAGGAGGCCTTTTTCAGGGTCCAGACTTTCAACCCTTACACTGGCCAGCTACTCTGATGTGGGGAGAACTCTGGAGTCCTCTTGCTGTTGCATAAAGAACATCCTGGTGGTAGCAACTAAGAGTAACACAGGGACAGCCTGGGAGGTAGTGAACTCCCCACCACAGGAAGTGTGTAAGCAGAGACAGAATGCCATTTGAAAGAGACCATGGCAAGGCTAAGTCCCTGGACTTTGGCAATCCTAAGAAACAAAACAGAAGGAAAGCTGTGGTGGCATGAATTATTCAGTAGCCCCGAAAGGCTCCCAAGTCTGATTATTGTGTTTCTGTTCTCAGGGCTGCTTTTGTTTTGTTTGGGTTTGATTTTACTTCAGTGTTTTTGTTTTTGTTTGCCTTCCCCCATGAATCTTCTAGATTTGAAAAAAATTGTTTGATGATCTAAATCTCAGCTTCATATGAAAATAAGATTTAGTTTTTCATCAACCAAGGTCAGATCAGTTCAAAGAAAGCTTGAGGCTGTGTTCTGGAAAGAAGTCATCTGTCTCCAGTGTCAGCTGCCAGACCCTTGTCACCCTTGTGCTGCAATGCTGGGCCTTCCAGAAGTCCTGTTGAGAGTGTGGCACTGTTGCTCTGTCCCCTGTATGGAATAGCATCCTATCTTATACCCAGAAAGCCCCTGTGCATCTCAGGCAACTGTGTCCTTTTCAAATCCATGAATTCTGTGGTATAGTAATAGATGGCATAAAATAAAGGAAGGGAGGGAGGGAGAAAGAGCCAAGCAGAGAGGAGAAAATTCCTCATCAAATGAGTTTAGTTAGTGTTAGCTGAAACACAGTTAAGCAAGTTTCTTTAATGCAGGACTCCTCAGAGCCTTTAAAAATATTGCTGTGCACCGTGAATTTCTAAGAAGAGACATTAGAATGCCTCATTTTCGCGACTCATGTGGTTTCCCCTCTCTTTGTTTTTATCTGAGGACTATCTTGTGGGACTAGTATTTCTTAGCATATCCTTAAGGAAGAAAATAATACTTTAACCTTAAACTGTCACCTCTCTGGATTATACCTTTCCTCCCTAGAGATATTTATTTTATTTCCACAAATACTCACTGAGCACCTGCTGTGAGTCTGCAAAGAGGCTAAGCAGGACTCTGGGGAGATCTCAGAAAGGACTTGCTCTCTGATTGGTGTTCTGAGCTCCATTTAGGCAAGAGGTGGAACTTTTATACCCATGAGAGCCAAGATTCTTTGTGCCAAGCTATGGTCTGAGTGCTTTACAGCTCAAGGGAAGAAGCACTGTCATTGAGTCTATTTTACAGATGGGGATACTGGGGCAAAAGGACATTAAAGTGTCAGGACTAACAAATTAGCAAATGGAAGACCAGGGAACCTCCCCTGAGTCTGGCTCCAGGGCCTTGCAGGGCTACTGAGAGGTACTGAGAAGGTAGGGGGAGCAGGCAGAGCCGGCCCATCTATTCTACCCTCCCCGCATGCACTGTGGAAATGGAATGCTGGCTCTTCAGGACACAGGTCTCTCCCTCTTGGTTTCATGCCTGTCTACAGATTTCAGAAAGGAAAACACAGAACAATGACACCTCAGTTTTCTTTTTTAAAACTACTCTTTTCTGTATTCATTAACTACACTAGAAGATGTTGTTAGACTAACTAAACACTCTAGTTAAGTTTTCTAAGATTGCACTTAAAACAGCACATGTATTTTCTAAAGAATATGAAATATGATGGGAGAAAAACAGGGAGGGAGGGGGCAGTCCTATTATATGTGCTGGGGAAGAAATGGAAACTTTCAAAATGAGATTACTCAACACCTGTAGGTAACCTTTCTAGAACATTCTCCAGAAAGTCAAGGGCCACCTGTCTGGGCAAAGTCTAGTGCCTTAAGGGGGAAGACTCAGGCTGGTGTTGGCTGGTGTCAGACTGTTCTCATAAGGCCCCAGCTCTGCGCAGCTGGAGCAACTGAGTCCTCCCCAGTCAGACTTCACAACCCCATTGGTGGCTGCTCCCTGAGCTTATGGGCTGAGGCTGTTCTTAGTCTTAACTCAAAGTTTATCCTCCTCTCTGGCTTTTCCCCTCAAATAGAGGATTTCCTGATTTTATTAAAGCCCGTGGGGGCCAGATGAAAGGGCATACCACACAGACCATGGATTCCCGAGACAAGTGGCATCACACTTGTGTGTTCTCCCAAAGGGCTGGACCAGCTCAGGGTGGGGCCCACAGTGGAGTGGAACGAGCCGGCCCCTCTGTCCCTGCCTGGGCCGACCATACTGCCCTGAGAGCCTTGATGGCATCACACTCCAGTTCTCGGGTGAGCTGTGCACATGCAGGACAGAGCCCCCAGCAGAGCCCTCCACAGGGACCCGAGCTGCTGGCCTATCCACCATGCCCACCAAGTCTAGGAGCCCAAGTGCTGGCACTCCAGGACCACAGCACCTGCTGCTGCTGGCTCTGGGGCTGTTCCCTGTGCCGTTCTGCTGGACACCTCACGCTCATCCCTGCTGGCCCTAATCTGCCATCTTCTGGAGCCATGCCAAGTTTCCAGTGGGCTCTTTCCTTGCTGTGTAACTTGACTGGGACTATTTTTTTCTTGTTCTGAGCCCCCCAGGGCCTGTCCCAGTCACATGAGGCGAGTTTGGGTCCATGAATGCTGTTTCCTTCTTTCTTGGTCAGAGGTGACTTTCCCTTTCTGGCCTGGGTTGCTCTGGGCCTCTCTGTCCCCTCCCAGTCTGGTGGCCTCAATAGGATAGGAGAAGGAAAACACAGAACAGCAGTTTAGTGCTTGGAGGAGTGACCTGCTGCCTTTCCTCCAAGGCCCTAGAAGGCTGGGACTATCCACTACTGCTCCTGCCTTCAGGAAACAGTCAATGGTGGGGTGGGGGCGGGGGCAGAAGTCAAACGTAACTTGAAGGTGGCCAGACCTTTCTTGTCTGCCCTAGTTGGGAAGTCAGGGAGGGAGGGGCCAGGAGTGGAGGGAGACCAGGCCCCAGAAGGGTCCACCCATGCTCCCTGCTGTGCTGGGCCCTCACCCCCCAGTTGACTGGAAAGCCTGCTTGGCCACCCAGGCTCTCCCCGCCCTCCCTGAGCTCACAAGACCCCACTCCCGCTGCTCACTGCAGGGCAGCATCCTGCCCACTCCGCCTGCCCCTCCTGCTCAGTCTCTGCACAGTCCCTTCTTGAAGCACTGTGAACCCTGGCTGGGTCGCTCTCCACTGCCGCCTGTTGCCTCTCACGGGGTGTTGGGTCCCTGGAGAAGAGGATAGCCCAATAAGTACTTGGATCTTGGAGGTTCCTATGGAAGGGAATGGGGCAGAGACGGGGAAGGACAGAGCGTGAGGCAGCAAAAGGGTTAGGATGAGCTGGACCCTCAGGCAGGAGGAAACCCAGGACAGGGGCCACCAGCAGATGGCGCCTGTGCCCAGGGATGCCTGGGGAGAAGGTACTCAATCATCTGCTTTAGATCAAGTTCTTTCTGCACCAAACAGGATCTCTGCAATCACAAGTGGGTGATCTTAGAGGTTTTAGGCGTCAATCTTGCCTTCTTTTTTCCTCGTCCCCAGGTCCCACCCATTCTAACCCCAGCTGCTCTTTGTCTGTGCCCCTCAAGCAAGACTCCTGCTGGTGGACAGAATCTGACAGTGTGACAGTCTCATCCCCTCCCCAGGGGCAGCCACGCTGGCGGAGGATGGCATGGGGTGCCCTTTACATTGACAAGCCCTGGCAGCTGTCTTCCTTTCAGCACCCCCTGGAGGGAAACCGTATCACCACCATCTTACAAATGAAGCTCTGGTGACCCTCACCTAAGGTCAGGCAGTAAGACTGTTGGGAAGTGCAGTCCCTAGTGCCCCTCCACCCACCCTGGTCCACATCTCTGGCACCTGTGCAGGTTTGCCGGGGCAGAAAGCAAAAACCAAGGCTTGGCTGCCAGTTACTGAAGTCCTCTGAAACACGCTCAGACGAGACCCTTACATCATTTAAGCTTCTGCGGGAGTCTTGCTAAAATGCTATCCACTAGGACAGCTTTCCAGCTGCCTAACAGGGGGAGGTTCATTGTCCTTGGCCTACTCTTGGCAAAGATCAGCAACTGCACACAAGCAGGCAGATGTTCTTCAATTAAATTCTTTAACACTGGAAAATAAATAAACGCTTACGTTTTGTTGTTGGACAGGTGGTTCTTGATCTAAGTCATTTCCCTCCAAATCAGCCTTAAGAAATCTTTTGTTTCCCTTCCTTCTACAATGTACCTGTGCAAACCTAATGGTGTGCCAATTTCCTCCTTGAAGTTTTCCATCTGATTACCCTGCAGACTCATCCGCTCCCCACCTGGGATCACTGCTCCATGGGATCCTGTGAAGGCCCAGTCACCAGACACAGTAGGTGTCTGACCCAGAATTCTCTTCCCAGACTCACTCTGGGACAGCAGTTTAGGGCACAGCTACTTTGCACCCTGTAACACCCTCCCCCCAGCATTGTTGCTTACAAATGATGACAAAATGTCAAAGTAGTGGAATAAAGTGAGGATCTCAGAGAAGGAAGTGTTCAGAAGTGTCTGAAGCTAAGATTGGGCTTCCCTTAAAAATATTTTGATAATGAAATAGCTCTTGGGTTTAAATTTTTTAAATCATCTCTTGATGTCTTTTACCTCAGAATTTACCAAGAATAAGATGAAGCTCAGCCCTTATAGTGTCCTGGACCTTTGGGAACTGGGGACCATGAGAAAGCCAGATGGGACAAAGGTAGGGTGACCAGATTTTAACATTTGTAAAGCGGGACAACATGGGGGGGGGGGGGCAGGGCCTGACAACAATGCAGACTTTGATGAGCAGTTCTCGATAATCACTTCTTAACAATTATTTGTTATTATAGTTTAACATTATAAAATTAACAAAAATAATATAAAACTCACATTCTGGCGAAATAGCCACATGGCAGCCGAAAACCGTATATTCTCTTCCCGTTCTCCTGCCTGTCCGTGCACTTTCCAAAAATCGGGACTTTTTAAAAACGCTGCAGGACATGGGACAAATTGTTAAAAAGCGGGACATCTGGTCATGCTAGACAAAGGTCATGTCAATATCCTTCTAGAGAGGCAGGTCCAGGGCACTGAGCCGTAGAAAAATCACAACGGACCTCATACTGGTCTGTAACCGACAGGGCCCTTGGGTGCTGAGATTTCATCACGAGAAAGCGTTTGGGCCTTACGCAGGAGTTAGCAAACTCTTTTCTGTAAAGGGCCAGATAGTAAATGTTTTAGGCTTTTCAGGCCTCAAGATGTATGTCCTAACTTCTCAACTCTGCTGTCGAAAGCAGACTATGAATGGGTGGGCACAGCTGTGTCCCAGTAAAACTTAATTTACACAAACTGGCAGGGACTGGGGCATCACCCACCAGGGCACAGTGATAGCAGCAGCACCTTCTCATGCAGCTTTGCTCCCCAGCCTCTGTGTCAGGCACCTTGCTTCATTTTTTTAAGCACCCCAGCTGTAAAGAGGAAGCTCACCCCTCCAGCTGCATTTTCAGTCAATGACTGAGGAATGTCTTTTTATATGACCTCCAATTCGCATCGATCTTTTTCAAATCCAGCCTTTCTGAAGCAGCACATCCCAGGGTCTCCAACGAGTCTTCTTCCTTACTTGCCCCGGCTTTGCTAACTTTTAATAAATATGGAAGATGGGAAAACTAAAAATCATCACAATTGACTGTGGAACCTGGAGTGTCCTTCTTTCTCTTGTACTCAGGACAGTCACTTTAAAGTCATATATCTTGTTTTTCCTGAAAAAAAAAATAATATGGGGGGTGGTCTTTACTTAGCAATTTTATACCCTAGAGCCAAACTCTGAAGAGAAATGCCTGACACTGCCTAGGACTGTCTTGAGACTCTTGTCATTCCCAGTGTCCTGGTGGCAGAAGTGCCACTTTCCTGAGTTATTTTGAAGGGGTGCCGCATGGCCATCCAAGAACTGGGGGGAGGAAGGAAAATGCACAGGACCCCTGAAGGCATGGCCAGGCTTCTGGGCAATCCCCTCTTCCAAGTCTCTGACAGACCTGCCGTCTAATTGGATTCCCAAAGCCCAGTCTCTTCTCCTTTCATTTAAAGCAACAGCCTCAGATAAAGTGTAATCGATTAGAATAGCTGCTGCATGGTAATTGAAAGGGTTCTTTCATTCACAAATTACCTTGAGTCAGTCAAAATAATCACCATCAAGCTCCCAGAGGAACGTTCCCATGGGCTGGAACATTCTCACTTCTCCGCCAGTCCTACCTGGAATTCTTTTATTTCATTAGCGGAACACTTTGCTTCAATCTCGCATTGGGGCTGAGGATAAAATACCACGTCTCACGGATAATCACAGAGCTCAAGATCCACTGGAACACAACACCATCCTCATGTAAGAGGAAGTCTCAGGAAATAGGTGAGGAAGGAACTGTTTTCCTATCAATGTCTATTGTGTTGAGACTTTCTGATTAGCTGTATGAGAGGGCCATGAAGTTTGTACAGAACTGCTGACATCTACTTTGAAAGAACTAAGGGTCCTGCTACCACCTCCATGATCATGGGAAGAGCCACAGCAGGACTAGGGTGGAGGCATGCCACCTTCAGCACAAACTCATCATTAGTCAAAGAGCAGGAAAAGATAACAGCGAGTGACAGGTAGGAAATGGCTCTGACAAGACCAGCCAGAGGAAGCACCCACCCCTGGGCCTTCCTCCTGAGAACCCTCACCTCACACCAAGTCTTCACGCCCCACCTAGCCTCTGCAACAAGTGAAGGGCTGAGGCCCTGACCAGCAGCTCGCCTGGGGGAGGAGGGCCCCCCTCCTGATTCCAGCCACTTGTTTTACAAAGAGAAGCCATCTTGCTAATACATCAATAACAATGTTTTTGATAATGATTTTTTTTTTTTGAAACATAGTCTTATTTTGTCACCCTTAGTAGAGTGCCATGGCATCACAGCAACCTCAAACACTTGAGTGTAAGCGATTCTCTTGCCTTGGCCTCCCAAGTAGCTGGGACTACAGGTGCCCACCACAACACGGGGCTCTATTTTAGAGACGGGGGTCTCTTGCTCACTTTGGTCTCGAATCTGTGAGCTCAGGCAATCCACCCACTTTGGCCTCCCAAATGCTGGGATTACAGGCATGTGCCACCATGCCCAGTCTGATAACGATGTTTTTAAAAATCCTTCATGAAGAGATAAGCTGACATTCAGAAAAGCTGAATGTGAAAAATGATTGATACTTGTTCAGCTCCTATTTCCATCAAGGAGTAGGTGAGCATGGCACGGTTTCAGCTCTGTGCCCATAACACCACCAGGCAGCCACCAAGAGAGCCAGCAAGCCCATGCAACCTGGTCTTGACACAGTCTGTTTTGCTGTGAAGCATTCTGACATCTACACAAGCCAGAGGACTGACACCCATCCAGACTCTGGCCTGGTCTGCTTCCTGGTCCGTCCCAGCTGCCACACCAGTCCTGCTTCCTCAGTCCCACAGTCTGGCAAGGCCTCATCACTGATTTGTTAGCCACAAGCTCCAAGCATATTGATTTTTCAAAATGAACTACTCTGGAATAAAATGCCTTTTCTCCTCTCTGCTTATCAAGTTCAACACAGTTGATGGTTTTTATGAGTTAAATGTTTGTTCCCCCCACCCCCAAATCCACGTGTTGAAGCCCTACCCCACAGTGTGCTGGTTTTGGAGGCCAAGCCCTTTGGGAGTGATCAGGTGGAGCCTGGGTCCTGAGGGCTTCGCCCTCACAATGGGCTTAGTGCCTTTATAGAGGAAGACAGGACTGGGCTCATTACATGTGCACAGAGGCCAGGCCATGGGAGGACAGAGCAAGAAGCCAGTATTCTATAGCTAGAAAGTCCCTCATCAGGAACAAATCTGCCTTGATCTTGGATATTCAGCCCCCAGAACTGTAAGAAATAAATGTCTCTTGTTTAAGGCACCCCATCTACACAATCGGGTTACAGCAGTCCCAGCTAAGACAATGGTTGAAAAATAAAATGTATCTGGTCAGTCATTTTAAATAACAAATGATGTAAATAGAGCTGTGTTTGCCCATGGCCTCTAAAAAGTCTAATGTAACCTAGCCAGGCAAAGAAAGGGCAGGAAAGGGGAGCCTGGCATAGGACCAACAGTGGATCCTGGATTTCTTCTAGAACTATTAGCCAAAGTTCTAATGTAGGACAGGCTTACTTCTCCAAGGAGTTCAGTCTCTTGGCAGAGGGGACCAGACTGTTTAATTTCTAAGTGTAGAAGGGGTTATGATTCTGTCTAAAAACCCTACCTCCTGGTAGGTGTTAGGCCATGAGTCACCCTGCAGGCCCAGGAGGAGAAAGATGGAAATGTTTGGAAACTCAGACACAGATCTGCCCAGCGTGCAGGAGTCAGCCCTCCTCTGTGCTGCACCCGCGGAATTCCCACGTGCAGCTTTCTCTGGACACAGAAAGAGCAGCCTAGACCGTGGGGGGTGGGCAGCTGGATGGTCCCAGAGAGGCTAGCACACCATCTGACTTCACACACGGCAACACAGAGAACAGGCCTGGATGATTTTCTTTTTTATCATTTTTGTATGTTATAGACATTTAAATTCCCCACAATAATTTATAATAGTTACATCTTATACATTTCAGCTATTAGAACACACAGACAATTAAAGTACAAAGACAGACTTCAAAAATGAGGTTACTGTGCTGCATCACAGAAGGACTTAAAATTCAAAATACCAAGGAGCTCACCTACTGGAGCTACACATAAAGCTTAAAGCTTAAAGCTCTCTCTAAGCTTAGGAGCCTGAAATTACAACATTTAGCAACTAGCTGAAACCAAGGAATCAACAGGTCTGCATTTTCAAGGTAAGAAAACGAAAGCGCTTTGCCAATCTCTCGTTAATGTTTCACCTTTCTGCCCTGTTCGTATCCTGAATGACTAAGAACACAGGCACAGCACACATTTGAAAACAGGTCTCACAAATTTCTTTTACTGTAGGTTTCTCAAACACATTCAAATTTAGTCAATGAGTCTACTGAATTTTAAGTTTAAGAAAATTTCGAGGGACTCTCAAAGCTCTTTCTCTGAAAGTATAAAATATTCTGTACTTTCAAAATCTGAAGCATTCGCATTTTCTCTGAGAGCAATGCAGGCCACAGAACTTGCTCCTAACGCAGACACTTGTCAGCTACTGTGCACGTCTAGTGTCAGCAAGGTGGTGACTCAGCTCCCGAGGACCCAGTCTTCTCATCCATCTGGACTGTGATGGTGACCACAGACAGACCAGCCCCCTTTACCTGCCTCTGAGGTCGGATTCCATGGCAAGATTAACCTGTCACTCTTTGGTTAGTTCTTCCTTGGGGGATTCCAGCTCCTTCAATAAATCTTTGCCAGCTGCTCCAGCTTTTGAAGCAAAAAGAAGTGCTCCTTGTTTAAAGTTGAGGTTCTTCAAACTTCGGGCATAATCTGCATATATAGCAGCAATGAGTTTCTGTAAACCACAGTTAAGGGAAAGAAGAGCAAAGGGGGCTGTGACCAGGCTCCCACAAGCTCCCACAGGCAGGGAGGGACCTGGCGTCCATGGGGCCACAGCACAGGATGACTGCAGACATATGGTGATTCCTGGCCATGGGAGGCCGGGACTCAATCTAACTTACCATCCTTTGCACCAGCTAAGCCCAAAGTGGCTCTGTCCAAAAGACCCAACCAACATCCTCCCAGATCCTCCCACAACCTACACTCAACTAAAGACTGGAAGAAGCAAGCTGAGGGAAGAAGACTTAGGTGCATACCTTCGCTGTGGTGGAGAGTCAGGAGTTGGCAGTTTGGGAGCAGATACTGATTTCCCAAAGCAGGACTTCCACGTGCCTGGACGCTGGGTGCTTAGACAACCCTGTTCTGTTGTGTTTAGACATTCAAACTGTGTACTTCAAGCCAGAGTCACTTTAATGGTGACAGGTGTATGAACTGCTTAACCGCAGGCTTTAGTTTAACTTAATGTTTAAAAAAAATTTAGGTTAGTTTAATTTTCTGGAAAAAAAAATGTATATATACACACACACACACTCACAGAGAACCTGCCAAATACCTGCCATGCAGAAACAAAACCAAACGTAGTTAATTCAAGAGAGACTGCACTGAGAAGAAGGCAGGCTCTGCAAACACAAGGCACCGGGGCTGTCTTCTAAAGCTCATTCTTTTCAAAGAAAAAAACGTGACTCAAGTGACATGTAGAAGAAATAAAATGTTCCCACTGATGAGCGAAGCACAGAGCTTGCCTACAAGACTCAACTCTTCTGAGTGCTGTACTCTGTTCCCTATCAGACTCTCACTGTGGGTGACAGTGGGATTAGTCATTCCAGTATTTTCTAAATAAATATATAAAATTTATTCCACAGAATGCCTCATTTTGAAAGTTCTAGACCCTTATACCTTTCCTAAATTCTTCTTTTATCCTTTTTAAGTTCAAACAAGATATGGGGTCCTTGCCCCCTTCCCAGCATCCTGTCCCCTTCCACTCAGACAGAGCTGACACCTGTGATGCAGCCACTACTTTCCAGTTCTGCTCTCCACCCACCTCCCCCTTTCCTGGCTTTGGGAAATCAGAACATGGATCTTATTAACAATGTACTAAGTACAGTTCCTGCCTAGGGAGCACGACTAAGAGGAATTCCCAAACCCGCATGTGCCACTTTCTTCCTCTTCCAACTTCACAAAGGATATCCGTGTCCTCGGTGACCTCCAGTGCCCCATACTCGAGACAGGCTTCCACAAACAAGGCCGCTCTGTCGAAGTGCCGCATGCTGCTCAACAGGACAAAGTGAGCGTTAGGTGCCCGATTCACCTCGTTTGTGGGTAGAACCATCTAAGGGTCTATTTCTCTATAAAAATTGGTACACATTTTCACTGGAACCTGAGTATCTCAAAAATTATACTAGCAGCTTTCTAAGTCTGGTTTATTTTTTAAGAAAGCGGGTGAATGAATGCTCACGTTGCTAACCTAAGCTTTTTAAAAATACTTCAAAAAAAAGGTAGGTGCAGTGGCTTATGACTTTAATCCCAGCACTCTGGGAGGCCAAGGTGGGTGGATGGCTTGAGCTCATGAGTTCAAAGCCAGCCTGGGCTAGAGCGAGACCCCACCTCTAAAAATAACTGGGTATTGCAGCGGACGCCTGTAGTCCCAGCTACTGGGGAGGCTGAGGCAAGAAAACAGCTTGAGCCCAGGAGTCTGAGGTTGCTATGAGCTACGACGCCACTGCACTCTACCTACAGTGACAAAGTGAGACTTTATCTCAAAAAAAAAAAAAAAACTTTAAAAAATCATAAAATAGGTCAAGTCAGAGAAATCTACAGACATGCAAGTACCGATGTATCCACCATCCAGATTTAACCAATAATCTTTTGCCATATTTGCCTCAACTGAGCTCCCTTAGTTTTAAATAAATGAAACATCCCATATAAGTGACGGGTATTCCTCCTCACGTCAAGACTTTCAGAGGGGCAGAGGGGACATCTCCACCTCGCCACACTGTTATCCTTCCTCCCGATCTCTGGGCTTCCTCGCATTTGCTCTACTCAATGCTGCATCACCTGCAAATCTCTGAAGACTTCTTTCATTATATTCTTTTTAAATAGGTACCTGTTGGTTTGACCAGCACATCCTTTGGAAAATATCATAGCTCTATGAAGCACTAATGGATGTGAACACTCCCTCCCACTCTGCACGTCTAGTACTACCATTCATCCACCAGAGCCCCAACAAAGTGTGAAGCAGTAAGTCCCAGGCAACCTGAGCAGCGCACTCTGGGTACCTGTGAAGCGTCTCTGCCACGCTGTAAAAGCATCCCAGAGAGAGAAGGACCAGGAGGGCCTTGGACTTCTGATTGACTTGTGGAGAACAAAGATGGTCAACCCATCGCTTTAAAACATCGGTGCACTCATCAGAATTTAAACGGACCTGAAAAAGATGCTTATGTTAAAAACAAAAACCTTCTGCAATCTACAAAAAAAAACTGATTGAGTCAAAGTGAGATCTGTTCCCATGAAACAAGCACTGGGCTTTGCTTGACTAACACCCTGCCCTGAAACCACAAATGGCAGTGACAGTGACCCAGACCTGCCTACAGGACTTAGGGGCCCAGCAATACCTTTGGGCTGGAGCCTGGACTCAGACCCCAGCAGAAAGAAGAGGCTGCTCCCAAGGTAAGCTCCATTTTTCAATAAGAAATGCAATTTACACTCTTAAAGTATAGAAACAGGATGAGAGTTGCAAAAAAATTCTGTAAAGCAGCTTTGCAGGTGAAAGAATTCCTCTAAGAGCCAGAAGTTCACGACTGAGCTTTCTATCCCAAAGTTGAAGGCACCTATGGGATCACCTACTTTCGCAAGCCATGCTGCCCGATTCCACTCGCCATACGTCTGCAAGTAGCGGCAGGCATCTGCAGCTTTATCTATGAGGCAGAGCAACTGGACACCCTCTAGAACACAAAAGAACAAGTCACTAAAAAGTAAAATCACCATCTGACTTCCCCTAGTCCTGTGTCTTTTATACCTATGAGAGACACTCTTGACTTGACTATTAGGAGTTCTCTCCCGTCACCACTCTGGATAGGAAGCATAATACAGTCCAGAGAATAAACAGTAAAGCTTATCTCACAGGCCTTCCTGCTATAGTTTGACTAAACTGTCCAACTTATGCCTATGATCTTGACAAGCTGTTTTTTTTTTTTTTGAGTGTCACTCAAAAACGTGTCACTGTGTTGCCCAGGCTAGAGTGCCATGGTGCAATCATAGCTCATTGTGACTGTGATCCCCTGGGCTCAAGTGATTCTCCTACTTCAGTTTCCCCAGTAGCTGGGACTACCGATGTGTGCCACTGTGTCTAAGACTTTTTTTTTTTACATTTTTCTAATAGAGATGGGGCTTGCTATGTTGCCCAGGCTGGTCTCAAACTCCTGGCCTTAAGCACCCCTCTTGCCTCCGCCTCCCAAAGTGCTAAGACTACTGACCATACCCAGCTGTCTTGGCAATTATAATAGTGCCCCTTTCATTCCTAGAAGTATTCTGGTTTCAATAGCGAACAATAATTTCTCCATTTTTTTGAGCATATATAAAAAATAAAGAAGTATCTCTAATAATCAAATAGTTCATTGGGAATAGTCTGATTTTCCCAGGGTATTGACGTGTATACCCCTCAGAGTGCACTGCCTTACCTGCCAACTTGCCGTTGGCAATCATATTAGTTGCCACCAACTTGATAGTGCTCTGCGAGGGGCCTGATGAGGTGACAGTAGTGACCAGACAGGCTTTCAGTGAATCACAGTAATAGTGCTGGTTGTCTGCACTTGTTTCCAGTAGCAACTGCACAGCTCTGTCTGTCTGATAAACGAAACGGTTTTTCTAATTAGAAGAAATTTTCCCCCAATATAACCTTTTAAAATTTATACTGTAGAACACTGAAAGAAGATGTTCACTTTTAAATAATGCTCTTGAATATTTTGTTTATATATACAAAACTGAACAAAAGTACAATACAACTTCTTTGAAATGTAACATAAAACCAGAGGCTGGTGTATCCAGGTGCTCAAGTAGCTGCCTGTTTTAGCTCTGCATTAGTCAATACAGAGACATAAAAAAAAAGTAGCTAGGCCTCTTCTGATACTATCAAACCCTAAACTATAAGCTGGCTGACCATGTTTTTACTCTCTTATGAGATTTATTGGCATTTCTTCAAAAGAAAGCCTGAATCTATGGGGAAGCAGATACAGTCGGGAGGGAAGTACGAGACACACACAGAGCACTGACACAGGATAAGCAAGCTTGAACGGAGTTATGAACACTGACATACTTGACCCAACAGAAGGAGCTGGTCTGTACATTTCCTTGTGTGGTCATATGTTGACCGCTTTACTTCCTGTAGATTAACCCTTTCCAGTTGAAATTTCTAGAATAGGATAAAAAGGAAAATTAAGCCTGGATTATAAGACTCTCAAATTATTTAAATATTACCATACTTAATAAAGGCATTTTAATAAACACTACTCCTGACTTCTGAGGTTACTAGATAATCAATTTTAGAGAAATCTAGGAATCTGAAAAGAAAAAAATATTAAAATGTGTCAATATCTGTGTGCTTGTCTGCCTGCTTACAGAAACTGGCATGTGAGTAAACCTAGATTAAAAATCTCCTACGTATGGCTCGGCGCCTATAGCTCAACCAGCTAAGGCGCCAGCCACGTACACCTAAGGTGGCGGGTTCGAATCCCCAGCCCGGACCCGCCAAACAACAATGACG